>NC_040900.2:2219298-2359298 GCF_900634795.4 Betta splendens | reverse complement strand
CCCATTGTCCTCTGTTTGGCACGGCCGGCGGTGCGAGTGCCAGGGCTGGACACGCTACAGACAGCATAAATAAAACATATGAGAGCTGTAATGAGAAAGGAGCTGCGGGGCCAACAAGAGTCAAAGCGCGGCGCCCACTGGCGCTCACACGGGGAGGGAAGCGTCTGCGGTCCACTGTCCGGACGGAGGCTTTGGGCGGGTGCGTCCCCGTCCCCGGGTGCGATGGCCCGGCAGGTGTCACAGTATCTTGGCCTGTCTGGTGCAGACCGCGCTCCCCTGTGACGCCTGCAGGGGGCGGTGGGGGGGACCTCTGCCCCCGCGGGCCTGGTCTCCAGGGGCCGCGTCGCCACCTGACTGACAGCTATCTGTCACCCCCGGCAACCTGCTGCTGATAAAATGTTAATGTAATTAACAGATAATGGCTGTTGTTTTTACCTGTCGATACTCGCAGTGGGCAGGGATAAAGGATCGGCGCGGCACAAAGTCACATTCAGGTATCTGCCAGCTATTGTAGGATTCAATTACTCCAGCGACTCGACCCCCCGCTGTCTCCAGCTGTTAGCCTCCAGCCGCCGCGGACCCGTTCCTCCACGCGGTTCTGAGGTTCTGCGGTTCTGACGCTGAAGGTTGCCGGACCGCTCTGTCCTCTTCGCATTCAGCCTTCCTGCGCTGAGTTCGGCCCATAAATCATGTGACCGGGCCTTCTGTTGCAGCGGACAACGCGTCGGACACGGAGCCCGCCGGCCCGCGAGCCCCTCGCAAGACAAATGTATTTATGTTTGTGACCAGAAACCGTGCGCTTGTCGGGGCGCGGCTTCGGACGCCGACCGGCTGCCTCGCTATTCTGGTATTTTAATAAGTATCGAGCCCAAACAAGATTACGCACTTCCAGTTACGAAATGTCAGTGAAGGCAGCACTATCACTCATAATAAATGGGCTTATGCAAACAGTGGGGTTTTTGCCATGCATAAGAGCTTGTTTGGTGCGCGCCGCGGTGATGCTGTATGCTGATATGCAATTATTCTAAAGAGTATCAAAGTTCAGGTGTGAGTCTGCCATCTTGCTGTAGCTGTAGGTGGAGGCTCAGAGCAGCTACAGATTACCGGAGGAATATTCCATGAATAAAGAGGGAAGAACTTGGAACGATAAGGGGGAAGCTGAGGGTATGATAAAAAGCATCCCATAATGGATGGTTCTTTGTGTATTCATATTTTGCTGTTGGTCCAGCGCCGTGGCTGATGTGAGTGATGACTCTGCAGCCCTGCGCTAGGCTAGATGTGCTCCTACAACGTCAGGCTGGAGCTTTGATCCGTCCATCTCCACTGTTTGTGTTCCTGCTCCCCAATTAACCCGCTTTGTATGTGCTAATGACACCTAATTATCATTTGTGTAGCAAGATTGCTCTCGTTGCCATAATGAGAAAAACTCCTTCAAATGTTCACGGCGTACAAGCGGGTTCTGCTGTTATTAGCCGAGTGTTTATGCAATCACATCTAATTGAAGTGTTAATTAAATCAGGAATGCCATTCTGCTAAACAAAGACGCTAAGTAGTGGGAGTTGTTCTAAAGGCCGAGGCGGCGGCGCCGCGGGCTCCGTCGAGGCGACCCGCCCACCTCACGCGCCGCCCGCCCCCGTCAAAGATGATTGGCAGCTTATCTGGCCAGTGGAATCGGCCCCGTTGTGTCACGCTCAACGAGGCGCCGGGGCGCTGACATGGCGGTGCTCACCTGTCAACCCTCAGGTCCGATCACACCCAGGGAGGACGGGTCGTCACCAGGCAGAGGCGCAATGAGCAGCGCAGCGAGCGTCTGTGAACGCAGCGCAACGGGAATAATGAAAGGAATGAACATGTTCAGAGTCAACAGCGAAGTCAGTGAGGACGCTCGGCATCGCTGCGATGCTCGTGCACCCAGACGTTGCTCAGGAACCAGCGCTGAAGCTGCACCCGGCGTTCACCTCTCGCTGCCTCCGGGGGATGATCCATTCCTCCTCCTCCTCCTCTCCATCTCATTTCAAACCCCGGTCATTACGCCGCTCCCCCTTCTCCTCTCCTGCTCCTGAACGGGACCCATTGGCCCTGATTAATCTGCTGCGTTTGACTTAATGAGAGGTCATTCACATATCTGATCACAATGGCTGCGAGAATCAATGATAGATGGCCACTTGGCAGAAACACTGCGGTGCTGAAAAAGAACCCCCTCCTGGCGGCACCGGGGCCGCGTGTCGCGTTGCTGTGTGGGAAGCGACTCCTTCCAGTATCACAGCCGCTTCAGCGCCGCTGTTTAGATTCTGAGTGCAGCTCTCAGACGTTGGATAAGGTGAGCGCTGCGACCGGAACCTGCGACCGGCTCCGCCATAGGTCATTCAATAACACGGGCCGGTGATACGCGCCGGCGCCGGCCCACACGCGCTCACACAGAAAAAGCTCCAGTCGGGAGATTATGAATTGATTTCTTCCACGCGGCGAGGCCCGCGTCGTCCTCGCTGAATGCAGTCAGACGTCCACTTGACCTTTCGGGCCGGGCTCTTTCTGCTGGACTGACTCCTAAGTGTTGGGCCGTGGCCTTTTCTCCGCGGTGGGCGTCCTCCATCTGCACCGCGGCCCGGCTGCCAGACATCAGCGGCACGTCAGCGCGTCCCACTCACCCGTGCACCAGCGCCGGCGCCGTTGACCCGGAGCGCGTGTGTTGTTGATGGGACGCGTGGGGGAAACAGGCCTGCGCGGCGCCGTTGCTCTACATTATGCAGAGTGAGACACCAGCGCCTGGTCCGTTTCCAAGTGGCACCTGAGGTCCGGCAGCGGGGCCGGTCGGCGGCGCCGAGCTCCGGGCACCTGAACCGGCATCTGTTGTGGACGTTGGCAGCACAGCGGCCGCCCTGTCCTCGCCGTCGGACCGGCGCCGCCCGCCCCGTCCCCTGTCTGTCACACCCGGCACCCTGCGAGGTTAATTGTGAAACGGAGCGGCGCTGGGGCCTCAGGCTGAGCAGCCCCATGACAGCAGAGAGACAGCTACACATGTTCCGCCGCTCCCTCCGGAGCCGGCTGCAGATAGCGAGCTGTCACGGGGCTGTCAGCGGCCGGCCCGTCAGCACGCGGCCCGGCCCGGCCCGGCCCGGCCCGGCTCTCCCAGGTGCCGGGCTGACAGTCTCCACACGCCGCTCTGTCGGCCGCTCGCAGCCTGCTGCCCGTGGATTCGTTAAGGCTTCACTCACTGCCTCAGTGTGAACGCAGCGGAGGAGCCGGTACCGAAAACCCGCTCTCACTCTGGGTTTGAGGGATTCTGCAGGTGGCGTAATGGAGCTCAGCACAGACGTATGGAACACATGTGCTAATATCTCCTCACAGGAGCCCAAATGAGCCATTACAGCAGCTAATCTGACAGGCTCCTCGCATGCGCTCCCCATCTGCCGGCCGCGGTGCCGGGAGCCGCGCGCGTTCCTCCTGAGTGCAGCGCGGGCGGGGGTGCAGGGGCCAGATGGAGAACGCCGCCGTTCAGAGGTGCGCGGAGGAAGCAGCGCGAGGCGCGGCCGCTGCAGAGGAACCGCCTATAGAGCGTCCAGGCATTAGGTCCTGGCTCCGAGCGCTGCAGCCGAGCGACGTGCTCCTTCTGTGCAGCTTCTGGCATCGTCTCCACCCATGGAGAGCGGCGAGGAGGGGACAAAGGAGGCCACATAGGCTCCTGTCCACCTCTTGGGGGAGAAGACATATAACATTAATGGTATCCGTTAACATCTTTTTAACCCCGGTCCCCTTTGCCTGCAGAGCACCTCCCGCTCCCTTCTCCCCTCGCCATCCTGCACCTCCACCCCCCAGGCGCCGCTCCCTCGGGGCCTGTTTGTTTCCCTGCCAGGGGCACAGGCGGCGAAACACTGATGAGGTGCTCAGGCCACCGTGAAATGCGCCATAACCTGCCAGCGCAGGGGCCTGGTGAGATTGCCGTATTTACTTTTTAATCTGGCCGCCTTAATACATGCGATAAAAACTTTGTCACATTAGATGGTGACAGATGGGCCTGGAGATGTTATTACTGGTCGAGGGAGGCGGCGGGCGGGGGGGGGGCGGCGCTGGGAGGAGCGGCGTGGGCCGGGAGCACGGGGCGGCAGAGGGGGGGCGAGCAGCAGAGAGGCAATGCCCCCAATCACGATAATTTTTCATCACCCCAATTACATTGTTGAGTGCGTCTCGGCGGTGGCATGTGCACAGCCAGTCCCGCTGCTGGGAAGAGAGCGAGGCCCAGAGACATAAATAAAGATAAAATGAGATGCCCTAGGTCTTCTATCCCGCTGACTGTTCCTCTGCCATCTCTCCAAACTGATGGAGGCCCTGTTTAAATGAAGGCTAAATCTTATTTAGATAAGAGAACTGAAGCGCTGCCCGGGACACGAGCGTCATTGTTTGTTACTGATGGCTGCAGAGGTGGAGGGAGGCGGGCGGATCCGGGCAAGTGGCCGCTCTTTGCATGTTCCTGGAGATTGAACGCTGTTTGTGTGTCGCTCGGAGAACATGCAAAGCGCTTCTATTGGGAGAGACAAGGGTGGTTTTTGTTTTCTAAGTGAGCATTTGTGAAGTGAGTCCCTTGGTAATAAAATCCCATCGTCGGGTATTTTATTTCCTGTCTAGAATTGTGTATTGCACAGAATACAATATCAAAACAAAGCTGGTTTATAGCAGCTCGTCAAAGTGTGTGTGTGTGTGTGTGTGTGTGTGTGTGTGTGTGTGTGTGTGTGTGTGTGTGTGTGTGTGTGTGTGTGTGTGTGTGTGTGTGTGTGTGTGTGTGTGTGTGTGTGTGTGTTGCGTAAACATTTGTCTGAGCCGCTGAGCACACAGCTTTCCGCTGCCCCGAAGCTGCAGAAGTTTAGCAACTGTTTTCCTTTTTAATTGTTGTGGAAATTAAATAAGAGTGTTTGTGACACCAGCGCTGCAGGTAATGAGAGTCTGGGAGCAACTGGGAGGCTCCGGGCCGCGTGCGCATCATTAGGAGCTCCGAGGCTCCCAGGCTCCACGCTAGCATAAGCCGCTAATGAAAAGAATGTAGTCACAGATCTCATTTTTCAGGCAATTCTTGTGTAAACTGGAGATTTTCCAGTGTGTGCACAGTGGAACAGGCCGCACATAAATCACACGGACCGACTGCCTCCAGTGAGAGGAAGAGGGGGCTCGGAGCTCACGCTAACCACGCAGACATATGCTGCAGGAAGCTGGAAATCTGCAGCGGCGCAGGCAGAGAGGCTCACAGCACCTCCACCTGTCTGCACCCCCACCCACCCCCACCCCGTCTCCGAGCTCTCTATCCATCTCCAGCGCCGTCCCACCGCCCAGCCCCCATCCTCCCCCTCACACACCCCAGCTCTAACACTCCCTCCTGCCCGCAGGCACAGCAAGCAGCTATGCCTGCATGCAAGCCATTCAAATGGGTCATTTTTTAATTAAATACAATATTAATTACTGCGAGCATCATTACCGATATGTGAGATTTGACTAATTAGTGTAATAGTTTTGGAGTCACGCTCATTAAATATGAAAATTACAGCAGTAGAAAGGATTGCTTCCGTGATCAATCTTGTATGGACAGAGAGGAAATGATTTAGAGAATAGCTTTTATTGTACAATTAACTCCATTACAACCTGCCAGACAAGAATAAAGAGAGCAGGGAATTTAGTCGCTGTTAAGAGTTTCACACAAGTGCCGCTCTCGGCTGCTGCCTCGCTCTCATTTTTAAACGCAATCGTTTGCCTGTAACTGGATGCGACACTTGCCAAAGCACACAATCCTCAGCAGAGACGCCCGAGCCTCGTCTCCCACTCAATTAGGACGACTGCTTCATGGAAGACTTGTTGATCTTT
This sequence comes from Betta splendens, assembly GCF_900634795.4. NCBI lineage: Eukaryota > Metazoa > Chordata > Actinopteri > Anabantiformes > Osphronemidae > Betta > Betta splendens. Next base: position 2,353,451 of record NC_040900.2, on the reverse strand, counting down.
CCAATTTGAATTTGACGTCCTCAGACTGAGCTTTGAGGCCAAATAGAAAAAAAGCTGCTTGACAGGAACGAAGGGTTTTGGGGATTCATTCCCAAACGCTGCCTCAGGACCGATCCTTCTTATCACTGAACAGATCATGAAGGTGTCACGGACTTGAACAACAGCATCAAAAGTTAAAAGCCTCAAAATAAAAGTAGGCCGTCCGTCAGTCCTTGTGCAGGATACAGAATGGACGCTCTCCAGTCGGCTCCACTGTGTCTGTGTGCACTGGGGTCTCTCTCCACTGCCCCGGTAAACACATTGCACAGGACCACAGCCAGTGCATAAAAGCTGAACACAGCTCCTCTGTGGCCTCACCGTGTGTATCGCTAAACACTGAGCAACAGAAATTGGCCCTTCTGCTGCAGTGGCTTTGTGTGTTTAGCATGTCAAAGCTGTGAAAATACCCATGTTTGCGCTGCCTGTGCTCTTTCCAGGTGGTCGTCATATCTGGGTCCTCAGACTGTGTGTGTTGATCATGGTGGCATCTGCGTAAGGGGAACACTCCTGGTTGGCACCGGACCGCGGGTCCGTTTCAATACGAGCGGTGGCAGCGATGCGGCAAACAAGCACAGACTCACAAACTGGCCTTTTTTGACACCAACGTTCAAATTGTGACAGACGAGTGGGATCAAAAAAGGAAAGAGGTCCCTGTACAAACAAATATGTGCACTCTGATTATTATTAAAATGAAAATATTGCTGTAAAGTTTTCAGCATTTATTGGCACCAGCATGAATGAAAGTCTTTTTCGACCCTGACGGGCATTTCCTTCCCTTTAACCTTGTACCGTGGACGTCTGTGAAGCGCTGCTCGTATTCCTACGTTCCATAAACATTTCCCCCTCTTTGAATATATGCAATAATGCTATCTCCAGCCACATGAGTACAGGCCTTCCATATTATTGTGATGCTAACCTCCAGACTGCATGGCTGATAGCTAATACTTTATCACAGCGTGGCCTTTTTTATAGCTCTGGTGTGTCTTTAAAATGATTGCCCCTGTTTTGATCTGATTAATTTTGTGTGAGCGCAAACAATTACTTTTCATCTTTATCTGCTCGAGGAATCACCCCTTTTTATGGGCGTCATTTATTACAGGTGGACAGCTACTTGTTTATTAGAATTTCAAGCAGCCTATCACGGCCGAGATCTTCCGCGGTCTATATTTACATTTCAACTTGGGCTAAACAGGCGTGACAAACACACGCGGCGGAGGAGGATCGCCTCATTTTCATACGGCCTCTTCACGAGCCGCACGGACCGGACCCAATGCACAGGTTCCTGACATGGAGGCAGACGATGGCGAGCCGAGGAGAGAGAGAGAGAGAGAGAGAGAGAGAGGGTGGTCGAGCGAGAGCAGCCTGACTGAGTATGCATCTGAGCTTTCAGGTGAGTGTCCATCATTCAGGGGAAGAGGATGAGTTCACGGCCTCTGAAATCCATCCAAGGCAAAGGGGTCTTCACAGTGAATATAAATATATGTGTGTGCGCCGCGGCCAGGGCCACTCCTGACAAGCCAACAGCTGTTAATTATGAATTGGCCTGCGGAGAGGGAGACAGGCTGGTGAATATGCAGAAGTGAGGCAGCGCAACACAAGTGTCAGACCCCCACCGCACCGGAGTGGCAGCGGCTGACCTGCGTGTCAATCACGCGGCACCGGCCCAGCGCCGGGCGGGGGTTCTGGAAAATACGCAAAGTGAAGCTCAGCACCAGGAGTCAGAACGTGGGTGATGGAAAGACAAATAAAAAAAGATTTGGACGAAACGGCCATTTTCGCTCCTTTACTTATGTAAAGGCTCTGAGACTGACCACAGGTTGATCAACACCGAAAACTATTCAACCGCAAAGCACGTTTAATGGGAATCTAGTTCAGGAGGAGGGGGTTCTGACGAGTTCTGCCTCTGAACCCGTAATGACCTCTGTTAAGGATTCGTGGTCTCCAAACGCTGACGTGCAACAGGACCTGGGCCTTTAATGGCAGGACTATCTCAAGGAATTTTAATCAATTTTCCACTATTACCAGCTGAATCTGCGTTAATTTCCCCTCAAGGACTTTTATAAATTTCATCATTAATAAAATCAGACATTCAATTAGTCCCAAAATCCAGATTGCCAACTGTTTCATAACAGTCCTCGTCTGATTTTCCTTTTTTTATTAGCTTGGGTGAAAAAAAGTTAAAACTAATTTCATTAATCTAATTGTCATAACTTCAAACCATCTCTTAATTAGTTCAAATTAATATGATTAATCACAATAATGGCGAAAACTCATTCAATTACAGGTTTTCAATGGCAAGTGGATGTGTTGAGGATGATAGGGGCATAAAGGATGAGGGCGGGAAGCAGAGCTGGCGGCGAGGGGCCCGATTGGTTGTGATTATTCCAATGACTGACATGTTATCAATCATGCTGCACTTTTAATAACGGCTGCAGGACGTTCGCTGGACGGACGGCGCTCGCCGTCCTTTTTGTTTCATTTCCTCCAAATCCTCCAAACTCTCCTCGTTCCCCCGTGAAATATGATGCTGCTGCTCCACGGCTGGAGCCGCACATGTTAATGAAGAAAGTGGTGCGCATCAAAACAAACTGGACTCATCCATATGTAAATAAAATGATGGCGGTGCACATGCCCGTCCGTCTCCACAACCTCATTATTGCAGGAAATTGCATGCGTTTATGTGCTGGAATGATCTGCCGACACCCTCATCTGTCTGCGGACGCCGCCGCTCGTCCCGTCCGCGGCCGCGACATATGGATGTGAGCGACGCCTGCTGCTTTGCTTTCAATCAGCGCCTCATCCAACAGAGCGGGGGAGCAGAAGCGTGTCACCATTTGTCACATGCCACCGGGGCACTGGCCGAGCAGCAGGTACACCCTGGGGTGCGTTGGGCCGGGCGCTGCAGCTGCCAGGCCCCGGCAGCCGCCCTCTCGTCCCGCGCGTCCCCCGGGACCGCGTTCCCCAGCGTCCCCACTCAGTTGTCTGGGACGATGTGACCTGTGATCCAGCCATCTGGAGCCAACGCCACTGAGACGGCTGCTTCGCTTCCATTACCCTAAGGAGGGAGCCTGACGGTCAGGTGGCCCATCTGGGGCCGGAGATTCCCCTGGAGAGTCCGGACCCCGCGTCCTGCAGACCCGCTTTGATCCGCTCTCTGCTGGGCTTTAACTCACCTGCTCCCCAGGTGAAACCGGCGGAGCGGAGCCCAGCGCAGATACATACGTTATGCCTCTGTGACAGTGCTTATCATGCAGCTCAAGGGCTCCCGTGCTTTACCCAGTGGTTGTATCTCACACAGCACTGGATCCATGTCAGATGCGTATCACGGCTGACAGCGTAGTGAGCGCTCGCAGCATGACAGACATGTAAAAGCATGCATGGCCTCAGCCTTCGCGCTGGCAGCAGCGGCGTGCGTGTGGACTGGGGGGTGGAGGCTCTGGGGGTGGAGGCTCTGGGGGTGGAGGCTCTGGGGGTGGAGGCTCTGGGTGGAGGCTCTGGGGGTGGAGGCTCAGGTGTGGAGGCTCTGGGGTGGAGGCTCTGGGGTGGAGGCTCTGGGGGCGGAGGCTCTGGGGGTGGAGGCTCTGGGGTGGAGGCTCTGGGGTGGAGGCTCTGGGTGGAGGCTCTGGGGTGGAGGCTCTGGGTGGAGGCTCTGGGGTGGAGGCTCTGGGGTGGAGGCTCTGGGGGCGGAGGCTCTGGGGGTGGAGGCTCTGGGTGGAGGCTCTGGGGGTGGAGGCTCAGGTGTGGAGGCTCTGGGGTGGAGGCTCAGGTGTGGAGGCTCTGGGGTGGAGGCTCTGGGGTGGAGGCTCTGGGGGCGGAGGCTCTGGGGGTGGAGGCTCTGGGGTGGAGGCTCTGGGGTGGAGGCTCTGGGGGTGGAGGCTCTGGGGTGGAGGCTCTGGGGTGGAGGCTCTGGGGTGGAGGCTCTGGGGTGGAGGCTCTGGGGGCGGACGCCGCCATGCGTTGAGCAGCGCGTGGACGTGTCAGCTGGGGCCTAAGCATGCGTTTTTCTGCGTGAGGGGAGCGCTGGAGTATCTGTGGGAGCCGCCTCCTGTGCCCTGCAGCCCTCCACCAGCGCATCCATCACTGAGGGCCAGCAGCACAGCGCACACGCGTGCAGCCCATAACAACAGGGCAACGTTCAGCAGGCCAGTATTCACTCATACTTTGTAATTGGTGAAGACTGGGAACCAGTGGAGGAGCGACCGGACCGGACCTCACAGCTTTCCAGACCACTCTGGGACAAAAGGGGCATTTTTCAAGGTCTGGACCGCCCTCCCCGCATCCGCACAGCCACCTCCGACTCCCCGGCCAGAAGCGGAGCCTCGCGCGTGCATAAAGTTGAATTAAACCGCAGTCTGTGTTTTCATTGGGGAAAGTGAACCCAATTTACACACTGCTCCATTGGAGATGAGCGCTCTAGCGTAGCCTAGCTGGCGATCTCGCCCAGATTCCCCCTTTGTGTCCTGCATTATTGTTGAAATAAATAACCTTTCATTGCAATCAGTGCGGGGATCTTCACTGAAATTATCGCCCCGCAGATAGCTCACTCATGATCTGCTTCTATATCCATTAACTATCGGGGAAAGTGATTTATTGGTGAAGGGAGGGGGAAAAAGGGAAGCTGGGGGCGTTTGGTTGGACAATAGTGCCCTCTACTGTTTCTATGGAGAGCTGATCTGAGAGCAGCTTCCACACAACTACGCTGGCGAAGCCCTGTCTCTCACCTGACGCTACTGATGGCGTTAATTACAACAAGTCGAAGCCTTTTAAAGCCTCCGGCCCACGTTTGAAGGAACTAAAAGGCAAATTTAAGCTGAGTACTAGAAATGAGAAAAGCAAATACAGCCATTTATCTGCGGTGAGAATGAGGCTCACAGACTGCAGCTAAGGCTCCGATGGAACCGTGGGTTTGGGCTCGGTGCCCCCCCCATCCCTTCCACCGCAGTCCCTCCTTCCCCACACTCCTGTGATGTGTCGTTACACGCTCGGCTGGCTCCTCTTCCATGACAGACTGTTACTTCCTGGAGCGGAAACACATTTGATTGTTAACATCTGGGCCATTACAATTGCAAACTAGGACTCTGTACATCAATCAGGAAGTGATTTCAAAACAAAGAGACCGTCCTCCAATCAATCTATTGGGAAGCGGGGGCATTACATGCTCCTGTAATCCCGGCTAATTAGCGGGATAATGGGAATGAGATTTATGAATCTGCTGAGAAGAATGGAGGTGCGAGGGCACACTCAAATTAGCAGGGATGCGCGCCAGCAAGGCTGCAACAATCAGGATGAGCTGTTGGTTTTTATCAACTTCTCGCTGCCTCCCACCTTTGGCTCGGTGACACTGAAGGGAGCATCACAGACAGCGCGTCAGGCACTGTTACACTACATCACACCTCTGTTTAAAAAGGAGGAGAGCGCGGTTAATGTCCACAGGGGAGCGTTTCAGCCTTTTACTGCTTCTGTTTAACATCTGCTCCCTCACAGGGGAATAAACTGTCTGCGTCTCTGAGGCTCAATCGCTTTATACAACTCACGCATTTCTGGGTTTCTGTACACGCTCGCCTTTGGTTTCCTACAGAGCAATAGTGATAACGATGATGCAGCCACACTGAGATATTTTATAAAGAAACATGTTCATTTAAAACACTGTGAATATAAAGAGTAATGAAAATACTAAAAACGTGCATGAATTACTGTAACTAACATAGTGAAATAGATCTGAAGAGGACAAATGTCACTTTTTATTGCTGCAAACTAAAATATGCCTAAAATGCTGAGTCCTGGTCTTCCAGCTGAACGGAGGTGACAACGCTCTTAATTTGCATTTTTGTTGGTGTCTAAAGCCTATAATCCTGATATATAAATTCAAAATGTGGAAAAAAAATGATAAATGACTATTAATAAAATTAACAACTCAGCTGTTTTGACGGCGTGGATCTGAGGCGATGACAGGAGTTTGATGCTTTGACGGACATCTGAAGGCCCCACGCTTGTGATGATGTCCCGGCTCAGTGTGTGTGAGGTCGTAGGTGTCCCTGGAGGCGCCCGCCCCAGAGCCTCGTCCTCCCAGCGGCCCCAGTCCTGACCTTGCCCGCTGGCGGGGGACATCTCCCATTAAAGCAGTGCATTGTGATAAGGCCATTTCTTTTCCTTCAGCATCCCTTTAATGTCATCCCTGAAATATGAAGTCATTAAGCGATATTAAAACAGTGCTGACAAACTAATTAACAGAAGACATTATACGGGATGGGCTCGATTAATCCGCTTTAATTGCTCTTTTAAATGGGGGCTCCAATTAAAATTAATAAAGATTTACTGGTGATCACACCAAACTACACCAAGAAGTGGTTATCTGAAGGGCAGCTTAAAGTCAGCGGCCTCCGTTCTCAAGTTGCACTCCCTTATGCTCCCAGTGCCCTCCCAGTGTCAGACCCACGTCTCCCAGCGGCAGCTTAGAGAGCGGCGCCGTCCCAGAGCCTCCAGTCCCACGGTCCCCGACGTCTGCAGCTCAGTGGCGTTTCATCCTCTCTGTCGCCTGGGACGAGGCTGTAAAAAACAAATTCACCGTTCATTAACCCCCAGCACACAGAGGTGCTGCTGTATGCGGAGCCGAACCTCCTCCTGCGGCACTTATGGCTGAGACGCTTGATTTCTGGCGTAAATGTCATCTTCAGGAAACGAAGGCCTAAGAACGCAGCTGCCGTCGTTGGTTGGAGACGGAGCGGCGCAGAGAGCTGCGCTACCGCAGATCACCGCTAGATGGCGCTGTTACTCTGTGGCCGTAGACCTCCACGCCCGTGAACTCAGCCGCCGGCTTTTGGCCTAAAGTCTCCTCTTTTTATTCATTATAAAACTGTGAGAAAACATCTGCTCCACCATTAATGTGTTTTGGTTCAATTTGAATTTGCGGGAGATTAAAAGCGCGAGGAAATGCAGAGCATCTGTGTTTTGACTTTATCGCACCCCCTCTTCTTTTCCTTTTCATTTTATTCTCACTTGTTTTATCTGCAGGAAATAATTTCATATTGGACTGTTGAAGTTGAAGCCCGTCAGAGCCAGAGGCAGTTCAGCGGCTGGAGGTATTTTCTTTGTTTTCTTCTATTATATCAGAGGTTACCAAGTCTTGTTCAGAAAATGTCACACAACAAATTAATTTGAGCAAAGCACTTTTCTTTAACCAGAGGCATTTTAATTGAGTCGAGAGTGTAAATCAATTTACTGAAGACGACTGATCTAATTGAAAAGAAATGTCTATTAAAAGATTAGTGGGGTTTATTGTCTCCAGTCTTTGTCATCAACCAATCCAACTAATGTTTTAATTTCCTTAATGTTATCATTTCTGATGTAATTGGTGCTCGGGTGCCTAACAGGTTTTCCAATTAAATGTTTTGTTTTGGGCCCTCACAATGTCAGGAGTCTACTTTACTGTGGTCACGCTGTTGTGTTTATGTCTTTATTCTTTATTTGAAAATGCTGTACAGATGCAAACATACAATAATAATAATACTGACAGCCTGATAAAGCTTTGTCAGTTAAATATTTAATTGACAGTCAATTAATTTAATCAGTGATTGTCTGGTTTGTATTAAGCAGAAGCATCATACCACTGTGTGTGTGTGTGTGTGTGTGTGTGTGTGTGTGTGTGTGTGTGTGTGTGTGTGTGTGTGTGTGTGTGTGTGTGTGTGTGTGTGTGTGTGTGTGTGCGCGCGTGCATGAGCGCTTTGTGTGTGCATGACTGGAAGAAAGCGTCAACGAGTGAGTGGAATTTTGCTTTGGTGGCACAACCGCGATATGAGGTCACCTCGGGCATTAGTCATTAGGGGAGAATGCATTGTGGCTGTTTTTAAGACATGGCAGTTGTCCGCATCCGCACCAGCCGCACAATGAATACAAGCCTTAGAAAGTTGACTTGAATCGGCCTCGGTGAACAATGTGACAACAGAGCCGGGAGCGTTTAACAGCTGACTGCTGCTGTCGGAGCAGAGGCACCTCAGGGGTTCAACGCGTTTTCATGGGGATGTTAAACATTCACATCCTAAAGTGAAGCATTTCACTTCTAGGTGTTTATTACAAATACAGCATTTATAACATAACAAATCAACACAAACATTATTTAGTGCTTTTTTAATTTCAATCCAGTACAATGCTTGTGACTGAAGTATTTGAAAATGATTGTACTTTACAAAAACTTTAGAGCTCCAGGACTTTATACAGAAAATAAAACCCATCGCAGGGACATTACATGCACATCCTGCCAAGCTAACAGTTTAAAACACACAATACTATACAAACAACAGCAGTGCCTGAACATTTACACAACAGCACAGCTAGAAAGCGTATTCCAGTAAAAAAAGCAAACTGGTACTGACAAAAAGCTGGAACTAAATAAGGCTACGCTACGTTTGGAAACACCCACAAACCTGATAACTCCCAACTGCACTGAGGCGGCAAAGTAGGAAACACTAAACGATAGAATAAAGCATTAATATTCATCAGTAGTCGCTTTTTTGCAAAGTAAGACACAAAATTTCAGAGTGAAGATGCAACGTTTTTAAATGTGTGTTTACAGATTTACATAATGATCATCTCACCAACATCTACATGATGTTACAGCACCTCACTAAAACTCACCACAGGAAATCATGAAGTGGACCGTTTCTCCTCTGCGGCCTATAAATAGGAAGACGCCTTGAACTCCTCGGGGACGTCGCTGTCCAGTTTGCAGATCACCTTGTATATGGCTTTTTTCCAGGAGGGGTCCGAGTCTTTGGATGCCGATACAGCGGTGTAAAACTCGTGCAGGGTGATTTCAGCCACCTCCAGGAACCTGTCGGGAACCTGCAGAAGAGAAGCCGCTCCGGTTAGAGCCTCGGAGCCTCCGTGCGCCTGTTAGCAAAGAGCTAATCACGAAAAGAAGACGGGCGGTGTGATCGTTCAAACGCGCTACCTGATAAAAGGAATCGTCTCTTTGTTCTTTGGACACACAGAATATTCAACGTTGTAATCATTAATTTACCGTTTAGGCCTCTTTGATTAGCTGCTGTTGATTTCTTAGGCTGAGCTCCCCTCTAAATGAAGCCTGGCTGCAAGGCATGCTGGGAGAACGCATTCCCACCCACTGGTTTAGCAGGCGATGGCATGTGTTATTCTCCTGACACTAAAGCATCCCTGGGAAAAGAATGTCTTGGTCCCAAGGTAAAGAAAACGCTCTCATCCCTTTCCCACCGGACCGTTTTCTCCTCTCGGAGTCCACAGTGTCTTTCTCAGCGTTCCGCATCAGTAGCAATCTGGGCCTCGCTCAGGCGTGCCGGGTCCCTAATCCTCAGTTGTTTTAGCGGGATTTCGCGGCTTCCTCTTCCCACAGTTTGATAAAGCATCGGCCGAGAGTTTAGATAAGGGCTGCGAAGGCCAAGCAGCCGCAGGTGCAGTGTGACACACAGGTCAGCGCACGTCGGACGCGTCAGCAGCTACTGGGGAACAACAGCAGCGACGCACCTGAACCCACGGGGCTTCGCTGGTCAAACACTAACCACGTCAGCTTTCAGCCCAAAGCACGGCCTCTGCACGAAACAATACGAGAGTCGCACCACTCACGTGGAAGTCGTTGGCCTTGTTGTAGTGCATGTTGAGCGCCCGGAACAGCTCCGAGTCCCTGGTGACGGCGATGTCCTTGACGTCGCTGACGCCGTCGACCACGGCCTGGCGGGCGAACTTCTCCATCTGGATGTAGTAGAACTCCCTGAAGTTGCTGAACCACTTGATGAGCTGAGACGTGATGCAGCGGTTGAACTGGAGACGGAGTGAGAGCGAGCGTCAGGCGGCCGGTGCACAGCTCAAAGCACAACGTGAAGGTGTGGAGATCAAACATTCAGCGTGATGATCGATAAAAACGGTCAAAAAGCGGCCGGACGCCCTGTCGCACCACGCAACACAAACTGCTCTGATCTGTTCCCACCGGAGCCGGCGTGAAAAAACACCTGTCAGGGCTGTGCGTGTCTGAGCTCAGTCTTGACATTAGTCTTGTTATTCTATCTCGTCATCCAGAAGGACGGGCCAGAGCGCCTAAGGCCGCCCGGCTTCAAACGCGCTTCTTCCCGCCGCTGTGAGAACGCGGCGGCGTCCGGACACAAGGAGGCCTCGCTCGCGCTGACGTGCGCTGATAGGATGGAATCAGACAGGGATTAGGAGCGCTTTTGTTCCCTGACACTTCCCACCACCGGCCCGAACGCAAGGAGACACTCGCCGGCGTCCTCCCCCCGACCCCGGGGGTGAGAGGCCGGGAGGCAGAGGGGGAGGCGGCCGCGATTGGAGCGCGACGGGGCCGACGCACAACGTTGTTGCGTTGACGTTGTGTTTGCAGCCCGCGTTGACGCTCAATGGCAGTGCCGCTCCTACAGCGGCCTTTGTGCGTGCATTTGCTGACTGGAGGGGCCTTTTTGGAGAGAGAATGCCTCCCTCTGCCCCCGGGACACGCTGGCAGCTCAGCGCCTTTGTGATCTAAACCCGCTGCTGTTTTGTTCCTCTCCTCCGAACGCGGCGCCGCTGACGTTTCTGTCCCGGTCGCACACTCGCGAGTGGAAACCGGCGGAGCCGTACCTTGACGTCGGGGAAGAAGGTTTTGAGCACGTTGGAGCTGGGGTAGCGGGTGTAGAAGAACATGAGCTTGGCCTTCTTCAGGTGACTGGGGGTCAGACCCTCCTGGATGTTCATGTTAACGTTAAGGCAAAAGACAGAGCTGACAATCAAATGCAGCACAGCCGGTTCAGTCGCCTGCAAAGTGATAGCAGAGCAGAGTATTGTGTTGCTCCAATCTTCAGCCAAATTGAATTTCGCTAAAGAACAGCTCGGCATTAATCAGGGAGTCAATAATGACCCTAACATGTGCTTATTGGCAAAACAGAATTACGAAATTAGATTAGGGATTTTTAATTAGAGAGCGAAGCACTTCATGTCTGGCAGTCAAGACGGCTCGTTTGGAAATGTTGGGGAAAAAGAAGCCGATTTTAAGATATAATTAAGTTGATTTAAAGGCAACATATGTCGCTGCAATTTGAGTTTTTTGCTTAAATAAGGTGCAATTGAAGAGGTGAGAAATTGTTGAAAACAAAGCAACCAATGGTTACGACACATTTCCTGTAATCCAAATATTAATAAATGCTGTTTCCCCCCGTTTCCACCAGCGGCGCCTCAGGTTAGAATATTTCCCTGTCATGTCACCACGCTATACATTTATTAGAAAATCCTGCCTTTGAAACAAGGAAGTTGGGATGAAATATTTATGCGGCATTGTTCAAAGGGAAGCAGAGTTCTTTGCACTGTAAAAATCAAACGGCTGTGAAAAGGCATCACGTCGTCTCATCGCACGACGCGGAGCGACAAAACTGAAGCGCGGCTGTTTTAGGATCCGCCTCAAACGCTTGTTTGCATTAGAGTTTGAGGAAGGATTCTAATACGGAGCCACTGTTCTAACTGCATTAAAGCATTCACTTTTAAATATTCTTATTTTATATATCACATCTGGACCTGAATAGGACAACTTGTCTCGGATGATTTCCTTTCAGATGCTTTGAGACAGAAAAGCTGTAATCTTGCACTCGCTTTCAATCATGTACTGAGACAAAGGCATCCAACAACAAATGCTCAAGACAAGAGCTCAAGTGTTATGGTTGGGAGGCACTTGTGGTTTCCACCAGCACTCAGATGTGACCTTTTAGATGCACCCCTATCACTCTGATGATGGAGAAATAGATCCTGCACCTTTTCAAGTTTGAAAAAACGATGCTTCCTGAAACAGAAACCGATGGTTTCTCTGCCTTTGAAAAATCGGCTTTTGTTCCTGGCAATTCTTATCAAAGCCTTGTATTCCTTTTTATTTGTCTTTTTCTAGACTTAAAGTCATTACTCTGCTCAGATTAAAGAAGATGCTATAATTTTCTATGGGGTTAGCGAGATCAAAGACAAAATTCTCCTTGAAGTTTGTTACTGGACCTGCCCATGCTGCAACGAACCTCAACCGTCCATTGTTCAAACACAGGAGCGCTGAATAAAAAGAAGGAAATCTATGGAGTATAAGTAGAATAAAATGTCAGTGGAAGATAATATTAAATACACTATAATGTAAACAAAGCACCTTTCCACATCTACACTTTCTTGTGGATTCTTATAAAAGCAATCATTTTTTTAAAATATCTGTGCTTTTTATCCAGTTTATGTTAAACGTATACACGTGACAATTTACCCTAAATTTAAGATAAAAGCGCCTTCACGTCAAAGGATATATTGAGAGACATGTAGGGGTTGCGCTCGGCCATGCCCTGCAGTTCCCCGCACTCGATCTTGACGTGGGGGAGGCACAGGTTGTCGACCGCCACGGCCCCCAGGGCCGGGGGCCGGGGGTGGTGGCCCAGGTGGCCCGGCGCCACCTTGGCCCGCATGGCCATGGCGTCCCAGGGCAGCTCCCCCGAGTCCGGGGACGCCCTGTCCATGGGCGCGGGCATGCAGGGCAGGCCCGCGAAGCCGGGGTGGGGTCCGTATTTGAGGAGGTGCTCCAGGATCTGGCTGTCGTGCAGCGGGGCGCTGTAGTTGAACTGGAAGGGCGCCTGGTGCACGGGGAAGGGCCTCTTCACCGCGGGCGCCGCTGAGCCCAGGGGGGGTCCTGCCGGCTTGCGGACCACCAGCGCCAGGGCCTCGGTCTGGTCCTGGGGACTGTGGGCCTCGGCGCCGTCGTGGTGCTGGAAGGGCCGGGTCCGGGGCGCCGCCTGGTCGGCGTGCGGCCGCTCCGTGGGGCTCGGCTGCGGGTCTGGAGACGAGCAGACGCGCGCCTCGGGCGAGCGGTCCGGGCCTCGGGCCGACGCCCTCTTGAAAACCCTGTCCACGCACTCGTTGACGGCCTGGGAGAGCTCCTGCTTCAGGGTCTCCTCCAGGTTGTGGCGCTCCGTCGGATGAGGCTCCTCCTCCGTGCGGTCGCCGGGCTCCGCGCCGCTGCGGCCGCGCCTCCTGCCGCCATCGGCGCCTCTGCAGCGGTCGTCCCCTCCAGACGCCTCCGTCCGGTCCGGGTCGCGGTGCTCAGGCGCGTCCTGGTTGTAAACCTGGAGGAACTTCTCCTGGAGCTGGCGCAGGAGCTTCTGCATGCTGTGGAGCTGCTCCTTCAGCTTGAGGCACTCCTCGTCCTTGCTGCTGCTCGCAGGCCTCCTGCTCAGGGGCACGCCGGCAGCGTGGTCCTGATGCTGAGGCAGTCTCTGCTTACGCTTGTTCTCCCTGTAGGCCTCCCTGGCCTCCCTGGCGTCCGCGTCGGGCCGCTCCCCGTCCCCGTGCGGCCTGCTGTTGGGAGAACCCGCCATGACTCGGATGATGTTCTCCACCCGCGCCCTCTTCGCCTGCATGTGGTCAGTCATGGCGTGCTCCCCCTCCGGGCTGGTGCCTGTGGGGATGTGAGCGCCGGGCGAGGACGCCTCCACCAGGCTGTCCTTTGAGGACACGCTGCTCCGGTCCTCCTGGCCCGAGTCGGTGGCAGCGGTGCTGGAAAGGTAGAAGGGGTTCTCATCTAGCGTCCTCTTGTTGTGGATTGTCTTGCGAAGGAGTTGGGAGATAATGGATCCATTAGAGTAAGAGGTCAGAGCCTCATCATACGTGTTCCTGCGGAAGCAGGGCAGCGTGATGTCAGGTTTGCTGTCTTCCAGGCAGCCTTCAGCGGAGCCGTGCATGTTCTGGTCGGGAAGACTGAGGTTCATGCTCGCTGAGGAAACGGTGCCAAACTGTTCACTGTGTGAAATGCAGGAGTCTAAAAAGGAGGAAAGTAAGAGGCTAGTTTAAACATATAACAATTACTAACACAAAACACACATTTTTAATATTGCATTTTTCACATATAAATTACACATCATACATTTGGACCTTGTGTGAATTTGATCTGCACAGAATTAAACAGTTAAGACAATATTATTTTTGCACGTATATAAATTTAAAGGGTTTAATTAAGTTTAAATAAAAATGCATTAAAAGTTTTGGATCTTTGTGGTTTTTGTTTAGATTTGGATTAAATAAGTTTTGAAATTCCCTAAAAGAAGCCCTTGTTTGTCAGTTGTCTTCTTTACCAGGTTTTAAAGAGCTGCCCCAGCAACACACCCCAGTATTAACACCCGCACACATGCACGTGTGTATTTACCAAGAAAAGCAGCATCAGATGCCTTGGCCTCCACCGTTACCGACTTAAAACCAACTAACTGGTTTAAAACAGCATAATAAAATTGCTACATTAACAATAAATGCATTTGCTTAATGCTGTGACATCAAAAATCAACAGGATCTAATTATTTGCCAAGTCACCTGTTCTATAAAAAAACATCCATTCCTATCTATTTGTGTTTTGGATGAAATAAAGAACAACTGTGATATAATACGCACATTTCAGCTCATAACAGCCACAGTTCGCACAAGAAATGTACTACGTTATTCACGAAGGAAATAAAGCATTAAAGGCTCTTATTTTAACAGTTTATGTAAAAATGTACAGGTTATGGACTTTGTTCCGTTTCATTGTATATTTTGAAATGTGTAGCGTGAAAGATTATTTATAAAGCAACTTGAATCTCTGTATGAACTTGTGAAAACAGCTTTAACCTATTTCTACATCATGCATCAGACCGACAAGAAACATCACTCACCCGCTTCCTACTTTTAAATAAATTTTTACATAAATCCTCCCGATTTTGAAACCAATTTAAAACTAAGACAAAGTCAAACAAACGCATAAAACAGAACGTAAAGGCTTAATATTTGAGAGAAAATGCGCTTTAAGTTATGAAATGTAAAACGACTGTAAACACCGTTTAAACTCACCAAGTGCGTTATTACACTTGTTGGCATCGCTGCCAAAGCATGCATGAGCGTCAAAACCACCCGCAAGTGCAAATATTTCTCCTGCAAAACCACAAGACTGAAGAGATGGGTTCTGAGACGCAGACGTCTGCAGACATGCACTTTGTCACACTCCGACAGTTTAACCGCGGCTCGCACGCGCTCCGCGGCGCTGGTGGGACCTTACCTGTTGCGCCCGGACGTGCTGTCGTGCTGGCGGCCTGCGCAGACTGTGCGTTAAACTGCGGGAGTGCGGCGGAGTCAACGCGTCAGGAGACGCTGGGGCGTGGCCACGCCAAAGCAGCGAGGTGGTCACGGGCTCCGCACCCGCATCACATCACCGGCAGCAAAGTGTCGGTGATCTGAAACCGGGCTGAGTTTCCGAACGATCACCGTGGAGCCTGATGGGGAAAATGACAGCTGCCAACAGACATTTGAAAACTGTGCGTCAGTATTTGTAGGGCTGAAATCACATGTTGACGTTCTCATATACACGATTCTGAAAGTTCTGCTCAACGGGCTGCATTAAAAACAGTAGTTTATTGTTCGCCTGCAGTAAATCAGCCACAAGACAAATTAACAAATATACGAAGAAAATGAGAAACATCTTTGTGAGTTAAAGTCAATGTACAGTTTAGTTTTTAAGAAGTCACTGTGTTTCATTATAAGCAGCCTAGCAAAAGTTATGTTGTGGTTATAACAAAACCTATTATGTCTTTTAGCTAATTTTTAACACTTTTAAACGTGATCTTTAATTAAAGGCTGATTTTGTCCAGCCTTTACAGTTGATTTACAGATTATTTCCCTGTGAGCTGTGTGAGTAGAGTAATCGGCTCAGACGGAACCACAGCGCGGACTCCCCTCGTTTCCCCCCACCAGTCGGAGCATTTGGTTCGTCCCACGCCACTTCCTGTGTTTTTGCGCGTGCCCAGCGTGTCCGTGTGGCCGGAGTTCGCTTGCGCCGACGGGCTGCTGTCACACAGCCATCATGTTTTCCCATTCCCGGTGTCTCACCAGGAATTTCGGTCGTTCCCTCTCTGCCATCCGCCAGGTAGGCAGCTAACGGGTGAAATGTCGCGGTTGCCCCTAGCGACGGGACTCGTCGCTGTGCGGGCGAAGGCGCAGCTTCTCCCTCTTCTACTGTCAGCTAGCGTTAGCTTTAGCATTAGCATTAGCCCGCTGCTGGAGGCCGGGCAGGCCGGAACACTGCAAGCCAAGGACAGTATGACACTTTTCCTCACGACTCTGTGCTGATGCTTGTTTTTAAGTTTACACCCGAGACCTCCCTCTTGGTTTAGTCACTGACAAATAACTAAGGCGCCCGAATGTCTGGCCCGTGGTCATCCGAGATTAACGCATTTTTATAATATTTAGTAGACTACTAAAAATTTGCTAGCTATAGTCAGCTAATCACACTGGTCGCTAGTTAGCTACTTTTAGCAGTCATGTTGAGGTCATGTAATTTAAGCAAGAAAATGGTGGGTTAAACCTAAATAAATGTAAGTGCTAAATGTACGGTGTGGCATTTGAGGTTGGGAGCTGTAGTTGGATGAGTTGTCAACGTAGAAGAGTGAAGTTTCCTTCAGGTTGAGGGCGTGTTGGACTGTTCTGCAAGTGAGAAGTGAAACCAATAAAACTGACATTTACTTAAATTCTGCTTCCAGACACTTTTTGTTTTGATGATCGGGTACATGATCATGAGGTCGTCACATCTTCATCTTGGCTGTGTTGTTATAAAAGCTAAATTGGAGCAATGTGTGTGTTAGATGGTCAGGTTATTGTACCAGGGCAGAGTTGTTGTATATGGCAAAGCAAAAGTACAAAATCCCTTCAGCAGCATAAAAGCCACTACTGGGTAAAAAACTTTCATCTGGGGAAGATAAGAGGTGGACATTAGACCTGTGGTAATGTGCTACTGTGATGAGTCCAAATCTCTGCTTGTTGCTCAGTTTTTGAGAGAGACAGGAATAAGTTAAATGGAGAATATCTAGTATTATTTACTATTCCACACTTTTTAATTTGTCTCCTTCACTGACTAATAAAAATGTTTTTTACTGTTTTGCTTCTAAACCACCTGTTACCTACTTGATAGTTTTGTTGATTTTGTCAAAGTTCATCTTGGAAATCACCTTTGACCAGCAGCACTGTCTTCTCTCAGTGCTGCTTTATGTTCAATCAAAAGAGTCAATTATCACGGTCAACATTGTTGTTTAACGTTGTCATTGTAAACCAGCTTATGAGCTCAGTTTTTTTATTGCCATGATATGATGCTGTCATTTTATTCCCCTTAAAACCTATTATTTACAATAAAGGTTAAAATAATATACATATAACGTTGCTCTTTTCCATTTTTAAAGGGGAACAATGTGTTAGCTCGTCGGGCCACATCAGGTACGCATGTGAACTCTTAAAAACTGAAATCTTCATTCTAAATTTCAGTGATTTTCCTGGTCCTGCTGTGAGACAAATTTTACATGCGTATCTTACTCCAACAGTTCTGTCAGCTAGCCATAATACTGTCCCCGTCAACAGCAGTGTGTAAGTATGTCGCGCCTGTAATGTGTTAAAACTATTCTCTGGTTGTTAGTGGAGTTTCAGTCAAATCTAATTTTTTTTTTCCATTACTTGCAGGAAATCTCATCCCAGGTCCAGCATCTTCCAGATCCAGTACTTCAGGACATCTGCAGTGTTCAGTATGTTTTACCCTACATGCCTTTTTAGTTTTACCCCTAATAGTAAATCAGTCATGATGTTTGGAGTAATTCATTTCACTTTGCCTCTGTCCTCCAGGAGATGAAGTTGTCACAGTCAAGACTCCTGCGTTTGCAGAATCTGTCACAGAGGGAGATGTTAGGTGGGAGAAAGGTAACTGCTTTTATTAATAAAACGAGATTTGTTTTTGTGCAGACACTAGACAAATCACAACCAAACTCAAATGTATCTTCTATACTAAAAGTTGTTCCCTTGCAGCTGTTGGAGACACCGTCGCAGAGGATGAGGTGGTGTGTGAAATTGAGACTGATAAGGTAAAACATTCAACAAACATTTTCCAATGACTCTACCTCCACACTGGGGATTGTTCATCCTCTTCTTAGGAATGCTGTTCAAGTTAATTAGGGCTTCATCCAACGCTGATTGTGTGAATTTTATTTAAAGGGTGGTTTTCACACTTGGGCATTTCTTTTTAAAGAGACACTGTAGACTACAAGCCAACGGGCTTTGGTCTAAAGTACTCTGCATTTCAGCTTGGTTTTCTTCTGCCATGCATCTTGACATTAGGTCAGGTTTAGCCAGAAAGGCTGCTTTGCCCTTATGGATGAACTGACATGTCAGTCCAGGCTATTTAAAGAATCTGGAGAGACATAAACTGCAACCTGACTGGTTGACAGAGGGAATTTAACCTTAACCTTATGGTAAAAATACTAGTTGCATATAAAACTGTAACTAAATCCATCAACTTGTGAATTTATGATTACTTAAACTTAAATTTATTGTTAGTTTGGTATCAGACAAAAGAAGACTTTTGTTCCTTTTTGTCTTTTGTTTTAACTCTTCTCCCTTCTCTTTCTGTTAGACATCAGTGCAGGTTCCCTCTCCTGCTGCTGGAGTAATTGAGGAGCTTCTGGTCCCTGATGGAGGGAAGGTTGAAGGAGGAACTCCTCTCTTTAAGCTTAAAAAAGGAGGTTGGTTTGTCATAGTTTTTCTCAGAAAATTATTTAGTAATACATTACTAAATGTATACTTTTAAACTGGTCTTATTGTGACCTTTCTTTGTGTTTAGCGGGAGCTGTCAAAGCTGCAGAAGCTCCAAAAGCTGAGGCCACGCCTGCTACAGCCCCACCACCACCTTCTGCTGCCCCACCGCCCCCCCCTCTGTCTCCACCTTCATCTGTGGGCCCCATTCCCAGCACTATGCCCCCTGTGCCACCTGTGCCAGCACATGCTATCGACACCAAACCAGGTTAGTTGTCATGAGACAGACGGCCCGTGTCATGTGAGAACTGTTTTGCTTGACATCTGTGCCCTTGACCTCTTACATGTTTAATCATCGCTAGGCTTTCTGTCAGCTGGAGAAGTTCTGCCAGCTAGTTGTCTAACGGCTCCTTTGCTGTTTTTATAGTTTCATCCATCAAGCCCACTGCTGCTCCAGCTGCACCAGTGGCCCAAGCAGAGGGAGTGACTAAAGCAGCCAGGACTGAGAGCAGGGTAAAGTGCCTCTGTTTAATAGCAAGAGCTGGGAACCGTTTACTGAAACTGGCATTTATGAAGGTTCCGTTTTAGGTTAAGATGAACCGCATGAGACTGAGAATTGCCCAGAGACTGAAGGAAGCCCAAAACACCTGCGCTATGTTGACGACGTTTAATGAGGTCGACATGAGGTAGGAAATTCTGAATTAGTTGACCTACATTAGTGAGCCCTCAATGCTATTTTGGATAATAAATGAGAAGTGTTTGTAGAAGCCATTGATGGGGTAAATGTGTGAATAAAAAATGTTCTGATTGGTTCAAGTATTTATAGAGAGCTGTATTGAATATGTAGGTGCCAGTCACAGCATCGGTGGAAAGTCCTGCTTTTCCTCAGATAGTGTTTTTACGTATGGACCTATTCAGCTAATGATGGAATCTATGTTATAGCAAGAACCACTTAGCACAGGCTTGATATTAAAAGTAGTAACAGTCCCTAGAATATTTACCTGCCTCAGATGTTTCTAAGGGGACTGTGTCACATTTCTGGTAGAGAGAGGTTAATAAAGTAAATTGGAACAAGATGAACATTTTGAATTTTGGTTCTGTATTAAGATAAAGGCAACTGCTTCATTGTCTGCAAAGGTTCTTATTCATCCAGCTCATGTTCATCTCAAAGGTTCTATCTAAACTGAAAAAAGTCCAGTTGCTGAACTGCTTTAAAAATCCCAAACTTAAAACCTATTTTTCTGTAGTTACATTTTTCTTTCTTTGTGCATAATTCTGCATAGAGAATATATAAATAATAAATAATCACAGTGATAAAGTTTTGACCAAAGTTTTGACTTTTACCATTTAACATTGTTAAAAGCTTAAACAACACTTGCACAAATGGCTATAGATTGGAATCTGCCAATAGGAAAAGCTTTTTGAAACCTGATATCCTCTTAAACACTGGAATGTAAATATTTGGTCATAATGCTATCCAAAACCGAGATAAGAATTGGTAAAATGGGTTTTATTAATTTACAAGGAAATGTTATTGTCTGCACTTGCCCCCTGTGCTGAAGAGGACACTTTGACGATTTCTTTTCCCCGCAAATGTGTGGTGTCGGCTTTCAGCTATTCAGGGTTTTCTGTGTATCCTAATTGGATTGACATTGACGGTCTGGAGGAAGACTTCCCAGGCCAGGGCTCATCTGGAGCCGAAGGAGGTAGCCAGAGCAGGAGGCCAGAGCATCTGGGGCCCACAGAGACCTGCGCTCTGAGTGGAGAGAGCCGCCCCAGCCGATATGGGCTTTTATGACAGCCCAATAAGATTTACAGGCTCTAGAAAGTGAAGATTTTTATCGCTTCTTCTCTCCTTTCTCGGAGAGTCTGTGTCTTGGGAGGGGCTAATTATGTTAGTGGAGAAACCCTAGAGCTTCAACAGGGTTAGAGACAGGAAAACAAACAATTAAAAAGAGCGATACAAGAGAAAAATGAGCAACGGTGAAACGATTAGCAGGCCGATTCCACGAGCTTTAATTCACCACAATCTGCAGCAGCGCTAAAATTGTCATATTTTCATCGCATTGTGTTCAGTATTAGCATTTACTGTAAAATTTCAATGCTTTACAGTGAGAGAGCCCTGAATTGTTTTTAGAAGATATGACTGTTTCTGTTTTTCCTCATTTACTTTAGCAACATCTCGGAGATGAGGAAGATGTACAAAGACGCCTTCCTAAAAAAGCACAACATCAAGTTGGGCTTCATGTCTGCGTTTGTGAAGGCTGCTGCCTACGCTCTGGTTGACCAGCCTGCTGTCAATGCTGGTAAAGATTTCACTTACTAGACTGGAGCCAGACTTTGTGGTATTAGGTTGAATGCCTCTTTGCACGATTTTTATCAAGGGCATCAAGTCAGCGAATGTATGTGGTGAAGAAAAAGATTTAAGTTTCAGTCTCTTTTACTGACAAACCCCAAAACCAACACTAACTTATTTACTGCTCTAAGACCACCGTGACCTATTTAGATAAACCACAATGTAGCAGGAGCGGTCTGTCTGCTGGCTTTAAAATAGTATGTGGTTTTCACCTTCCTTTTTACTTGCATCTCACAAATATGTGAGAAAGAGGAAAATTATTCTTCATCGCAAGTGTAGTGATCATTTCATTTTGAATCATTTCTGTGCTCTGTATTTTTCTGTTGTCTTCAGTTATTGACGACACAACCAAAGAGATCGTCTACCGGGACTACGTTGACATCAGCGTGGCTGTAGCCACTCCAAAGGTAAAACAAGTGGATTATGTTTAATGCTAAGTGCTCAGCAGTCGCTAATGCAAAAGGCTGCACGTTCAGTCACGTGACTTCTCTTCCAGGGTTTGGTGGTTCCTGTAATTCGAAACGTTGAGGGAATGAATTTTGCGGACATTGAAAAAGGCATCAACTTGCTGGGAGAAAAGGTAGCAGCTCCCTAACGCGCTTTGATGTCTACTCTCCATGCTCATTCGTTCGTTCAGATTCCCTTACGTGATCGTGCATTTGAATTTCCTCAGGCTCGCAAGAATGAGCTGGCTGTTGAGGACATGGATGGGGGGACGTTCACCATCAGCAACGGTGGCGTGTTTGGGTCCATGTTCGGCACGCCTATAATCAACCCGCCGCAGTCGGCCATTTTAGGCATGCACGGCATCTTTGACAGGCCTGTTGCAGTCGGTGGCAAGGTACATTTTGCATGCAAGTTGTAGGACAAGAAAGTGTGTGCGCGCGCACGCGTGCATGCGTGCGTGTGTGTGCCCGTGTGTGCACGCGTGCGTAATTTGATGTGGTTGGTGCAGCAAGAAGTACCGGTGAGATCCGTAAACCTTCATGCATTAACTCAGCTGAGCTTCAGCTTTTCTTCTCTCTACATTTGGACTGTCTTCATTAAATTCCTGTCTCTGCTTGTTTTGCCCACAAGAATGTTTGCACCTGGTGTGGTTGCACAAGGAAGCACACAGTTAAGAAGAAAGATGCCCTAATCAAACTTATGTATATAACTATTTTTGTTCTTAATGGTTTAGGTGGAGATCCGTCCCATGATGTATGTTGCCCTGACGTATGATCATCGTTTGATTGATGGGAGAGAGGCCGTCACTTTCCTGCGTAAGATCAAGTCGGTGGTGGAGGACCCCAGGGTGCTGCTGCTCGACATGTGAGCTCCAGGCCTAACCACACGACTGCACGCAAACGGTGGCTGTGCTCAACCGATGAACATCATTGTATCTGCAGTTGATGTATTGTTGTATTGGTTAATTAGAGGAAAAGGCTCCAGTGGTTGTGTAATGGACATGGGTGAGGCTGACTGATTATTAATGTTTGCTGCGGGTGTGGAGGAATGGTGCTCTGGGGTTTCACATGGTGCTGGTCTCTAGATCAAAGCAGGAACACACATGCACCACATGTCATTTTCTACCTACAAAGGAAAAGTTGCAACCTATTGTGGCATATATGGCAAATATATAGATTACAGTGCATAGCACCATTTCATTATTTTGGTTGAGTAAAGAACAAGGAGCACTTACTGGGCTAGAAACCATTAAACACTATATTTGAAAATGTCCAAAGTGAAGGAATCCTCAGAACTGATGCCATCTGTTTTATGAAAAAACTCTCTACCCTGTCTGAGAATATTTAAGAGAAAAAAGTTTTAAACAATAAAAGCTGCATTACTCCACTGTAGGGGTTTGTTTGTTGTTATTCCATATTTACAATCTAAATGTATGGGAAATGAGCTGGGCGTGTAATATAATGCACAGATTTGAAAAAACCCATGTAACGTTGATGACGCAGAGAAACCTTTCCAATTTCGTGCTTTTTATACTATTTAATGACCGACAATCCACAAATAGGTTAGTTATTTTAATTTACATGGAAAGTTCGAATCATAGTTTGGAGGAGTCTAGTTGAGCAGTTTGTATTCTTTTCCTTCTGGAAGCTCAGAATGCAGAGGGAAACCTCAGCGCAGCGCAGCACGACGCCTGCTAGCAGCTCAGAGCTTTCCAGGAGACGCTGCTGAAGAACGGGTGACACTTGATGTCGCTCACACCTCCTCCTCCGGAGCCCAGGCGATAGCCGGCATCAAACTGAAGCAGCTGTGGAGAGAGTCAAACCCCAGACGTGAGTTTGTGCGGCGCTCGCTGCCCCGTGGGCGTCTCGGGGCGCGGCCTCACCTCTGTGAGCAGGGAGGCGGCGGCGGCGCTCAGGTGGTCGGGGATCAGCAGCTGCGTGTGGGAGTGGATTCCTGCAGGATGCAGCTGCCACAGAGGCTGCAAGCACAGAGAGTAGTGTTTAGATGCAGGCGCGCAGCATCCAGGCCTAACACCCGGCGTGGCTGCTCACCATCCCCGTCAGGAGCTCGAACAGCAGGGCCCCGAGGCTCCACCAGTCGCAGGCCTCCGTCACCCGGGACACGCCGCCGATTTCTGTCAACAAACAGAGGGCTGGTCATACGTGGCGCGGCCAGCAGGGGGCAGGTTACACCAAGAAACAACCACCGGCCTGAAGGTACCTGGAGCACAGTACATCTGTTCCATGGCTTTGAGGCAAATCTCTGCCTGAACCTCGCTCCACTGGCCGAAGAACGTCAAACACACCTTTCCTGTGAAAACACCACTGTTCAGGCTCACAACCTCAGAAGCCTCTCCTCAAAAGTGAGACCCACTTACCGTTGCTGGTGAGCAGAACGTTCCTGGGGTTGAGATCCCGGCACAGGATGCCCTGCTGGTGCAAACTCTCCAATGCGAGCAGGATCTGCGCCCCCCACACGCGCACCTCTGCCTCAGGAAGCCCCCAGCTGGGCTGCGAGGCCCCTGGCGACGCCCGGGAGGCCTGGGGAGGGAAGTGAGGGAGGTGGCACCAGCCGTCCACCTCCAGGGTCTGATCGTCTGCCTGTGCGTCCGGCTCCTCTGCTCTGAGAGCAGCATCCACGCCGCGGCTCTTCTGGGTCGGGCCGGAGGAGAACCAGCCCAGGAAGGACCTCTCCTTTGGTGCAGCCTTGTGGGATTCCTCTCCCCTGTCCGGCTCCTCCATGGGTCCTGTTCCCCCTTTGGATTTCAGCGGGTCACTGTTGTTGAGGGGCGCAGACGAGGGCCAGGGTGTTTTGTCTGTGTGCTCGGGGAAAACCGCCCGGTCTGTGCTTCTGATAACCACCACCCCATTCCGCTCCTCTGTGGTTGGGCTGTCTGCAGCTACGTCTGCAGAGTTAGCGCTTAACGCTGATCCTGGGTAGGAGCCGTTGGTGTCCCACGGAGCCCTGCTGTGGATTTGGGTTTGGCAATGGAGAGGAAGATGCAAAATGGCAGGAGAGGAACTTCTGGGGTGAGGAGTGTTTTCACGGACGTGAAATGAGGTTTGATTGGCGTGTGGTGCCGTTTGCTCCACCGTGCGCTGCAAAGTGCTGCCAGTCACTGCATAGGGGTTGACGTCGCAGCTGCCCGTCGCTTCCACAGCTTTCCAAGCCCGCTCAAAGTCCGAGCTGCACTCCACCAGGCCCATCCCGGCGTTCTGCTGGTGGCGCTCGGACATGACGCCCAGCGCTTGGCTGACGCGCGCGCACGACAGAGGAAGAGCGGCTTTTCCCTGAGTTTTACTGGGGTGCAGACACAAGCTGGGAGCGGGCGGGTGGAGGCGGGCGTGGAGCCGCGCCGCCGTCGGCCCGGCATGCAGCGACAGCCGGTCCAGCCTGGTGTGGAAGGAGGCCGCGGAGCGCGTGTTCTGCAGGCAGCCCGTCTCCTCGATGTAGGAGTGGGTCCCGCAGCTCTCCACGCGCTGCTGAGTCTCAGCCCACGACGCGGGGAACTCGGCGTCGGGGCTCTCGTCACCCGCCTTCAGACTGGTCCCAGCGGCCTCCTTGTTGCCGCGCTGGTATCCGGTGCTGATGGAGGGGGAGCTGTGACTGGGCTGCAGCCTGACGCTGTGCTGGCTGGAGCTGAGGCGGTCCTTCCGCTCGCTCCTCAGCTTGTGCACCTTGGAGAAGAGCCTCCCGCCTGGAAGCACAGAGAGGAGCAGGATGGACGTGTGAACGTGCAGCGCGTCCCAGCAGCAGGCGCTGCTCCGCTCACCTCTGACGTGCTCCAGGTGCAGGTACACGGCGTCCTCGCTCACGTAGTATCGCAGCAGCTTGACCATGTAGGGAACTCCCTGAGGGATGATGGTGGGCTGGTCCCTGCTCTCCCAGCTCGACTTAACCAGGCTCTGGAAAGAGGCACATTGTGCACATTCAGTCTCGGTTTAATGGCTGCTTGGATTCTTCCTGCGGCTGCTGGAGCGAGCTCAATGCCGGGTGATACATCTGATTGACCCGCGGCACCTCAGACACGGCTGAAGGAGCGGACGCTGTCTCTGGACGGGGACTCACCTTCACAACAAATGTCTCCTTGTTGACCATGCTTTGAACAATCAGGACCTTTGGAATGAAGAATCACACGTTCAGGCTCGCGGAGCAAAACATTTACAGTAAAGTTAACTATTAGCAGGTCTCATGACCGGCGTGCTGCTGCTTTTCCTCATTCACAGCTCGGACCGTCGATGTCCTACCTTGTCGGTGACTCCGACCACCTTACACATCTCCAGATCCTCCACCGGTGAACTCAGGTGTCTGATGGGACGGAACCTCAGGCTGCTGTAGCCCTGTCATTAAAGGCCACGGAGGAGCTGAACTCATGGTGACTGTTCTAATCATATTTTCTGCTCTGAAGCAGTGAATCGAATCAGCGGCCGCACGGTCTTACCCCTAAATGGGAGCTGCCCTTCCCCAGGTTATCCTGCAGGTGTGTTATGAAGATTTCCTCCGCTCGCTTCAGATACTGGGTCGTCTTCCTCTTCACTGCCTCCCGACGATCCTTGTTCGGATCCACTGCAAGACAAATAACAAAATAAAACAGCAGCTGGGTGAATGGAAGCGGTCAAACAGCCGGGACCCCGTCCTGGTTAACTGTTAGAGGATGAGCCACAGCAACGCTGGGCCACAGCCTCCAGCAGGGAAATCCGAGTTTAACCTTTGATGCGTGACTTCCTGTTTTTATTCCAGTGCACACGCTCCGATCACATGCCTCAAGCACGCACGCCTCTTCCTCATTCACAGCCTCGCATCGTCTCCAACGCTTGCGATGAGAAAACAGAGCTCCTCTCTCCACTCACACTGGACTCCGTTCAGCAGCAGGTCGACCCCGTTCTTATAGTAGCTGAACGCGGCCTCGTAGTCCTCGCTGACCTCGCTGTCCAGCGCCATGCGGATCTGCTTGGCCGCCTCCACCAGGTAGTCTCTCTTTGCCATCGCTGCCTTGTTCGGGCCCTGTCACAGTCCAGCTGGGCCTGAGCACGGCACAAAGACGACAGATGAGTGGAGTACAATCAAACATGGCACTGAAGCAGGAACAGAAACTGAATGGTGCACGGGTCTGAGTGGCTCCGACCGTAGAGGTTTGGACTCACCTCCGCTCCCTGCGCTCATGAACAGCACACATCTCTGCCTGCGGTCACTGAGCCCGGCGTGCGTCTGCCCTCAGGGACTCCATGGCAGAACATGATCATCTGAGTCAGTGGAAACAAAGGGTTAACGTCCACGCCGGCACAGGAAGTGAGTAGACGCGCGCGTGTCTACTGTTTCTGATGAATGGAGAAAAGCAGAGGGGTGACTCAGAATGCTGAGGCGCAACTCAGGATGAGGATGAGTGGAAGCACTGGCGACGCCGGTGACGTCCGCATCCCATGTAAACCATGTGTTTGTGCACAGCAGACTGGAAACACCTGCGTGTGCTCCTGATCACGGTTTAAAAATAAAACCGAAAGCTTGGAAACTCGTCTCTTTCCTTTTCAGTCTTTTACCCACATTCTCACACAAAACGCGTGAAAGGGATTATTTCCAAGGGGCAAAAAAAGTCTCCTGCAAGGAATGTGTGGAGTCAGTGCTATTATGCTCTAAATCTGTATTATGTTGAATCAAGGTATGCATGCAGCTGCTGCCCATGTAAAAAGCATGCCTTCAGCTGGTGAGGGGTCAGATACTGTACACGGCCCATCCTGGTTACAGTGATGGAGGCGGCATCATCTGAGCACTGTTATGAAACGCACAAAGCCATCTTCACTCCCCTCCATCATCACACAGCGCCTCGCCGTGCACTTCCTCCCTGTGACATTCTACGAGGACTCAGCCATTTTGAATGAATGCACAGAGAGCAGCCACATGTACAAACACCTTACCTGATGGAAAGCGATGTCCGGTCCCCTCCACCCATGTAGCAGCAGCAGCAGCAGCAGCGGCATCAGCGGCAGCGGTAGCGGCAGCTATCCCATCTCCTGCAGCCTCCACATACTAATCCCAGGAGCAGGAGAGGAGGAGAGCGCTCAGCGAGGCTGCTGATTGGCTGAGCGTGATGTCACTTCTGGGTACCATCTCACACCCTCCAACTGAGGGATGCTGCCTGATTTAAAGGAACAGTGTTGTTTTTATGTGCACTGGCTGCAGGCCATTATTGACCCTGACTTATTCTTCTGTTTGCAGACGTTGAGAGTTCACTGATGGCAAACGGCACATGCAGGTGACATATTACTGCCTTTGTTCCATATCACTGCATGCAGGAACAACCCTGCCCTGAATCTATAATCTGCAGGGTGCTCAGTACCAGGCGGAGCCAGGCTCCAGCACAGCACAAAGGAGAGGGGCTCGCACCAAAGGGAGGGCTGGCTTACAAAGGGAGGAAGCAGCAGTGAGGCCCTGGAGGAGGGGGAGGAGGGGGGAGGAGGAGGGGGAGGGGGAGGAGGAAGAGTAGGAAGAGAAGGGGGGGGTGAAGAGGAGGAGGAGGAGGAAGGAGAGGTGGAAGAGGAGGAAGAGGAGGAGGAGGAGGAGGAGGAGGAGGAGGAGGAGGAGGAGGAGGAGGAGGAGAAGGAGGAGAAGGAGGAGGAGGAGAAGGAGGAGGAGGAGGAGGAGGAGGGAGATGAGGAGGAGGAGGGGAGCCATCAGTCGCTGCAGAGCAGGGGGTTGCTTTAGTACAGTTAAAGTCCAGAGGCAGCTTCTCTGGTCTGATTTATTTCATGCTAAAATAAAAACAAAACATCCTCTGAATGCTCAACATTGACTTTATTCTCGAAATGAAACATTTATCTGAGTGACAGACTTTTCACATCACTTGCATTAATCACAATGCAGGAGATCAGTGAGAAGAGGCATCACTCTGTGTTGAACCTCACGCTGTAGGACACGTAGTAGCCGCTGTTGTACATGTAGAGCCTCTGGTCGGTGGGGTTGTAGTGCAGGTTGACAAAGCGCTCCTGCAGCTTCTGGATGGGAACGCTCATGTACCTCTCTGTCCTGGTGCGGGTGTCGTAGGCGTAGTAGATCTCCTCCGTGTTCTGGTCCCCGGGTCTGGTGGCGTACATGACGCCGCACGCCATGAAGGCGTTTCCCGCCAGCGGCTTGTAGGCGCTGGTGGTCCACTCCTCCTCCACGCCGAACGCCGCCTCGTCCAGCTTGGCCACCACCAGCTGGCCCTTGGCCTCCTCGGTGGCGTACAGCACCCACAGCCCCTCCTCGTCGGCGGAGAAGTCCAGGTGCTGGTCGGGGGAGTAGGCGTAGGAGAAGCTCTGGCTGGCTTTGGTGATGTGTCGGTGGGTGTAGACGGACGAGGTGAGGTTCAGTTTGGACATTCTGAAGGGATCGGCGGCCTGGTAATAAACCGCGTTGCCGTGGACCACGAAGTTGCTGCCCGCACCCTCGTAGCCTTGCGGGAGGCCGTGGTGCGTGAAGGAGGAGCGCTGGATGAGCTTGTCGTAGTCTGAATACAGGTAGAACTCGTAGACGGCGGGCTTGTTGTAGGCGCCGTACCAGTACATGGACTCAGAGCCTCGGACTGGTTTGGAGTCCTTGCCCCAGCCTCCGTACTGGTACCCTGGGTTCAGGTGAGCGTTGATCTGCAGCACCATGGGTTTGCTGATGCTCATGATCCCCGTGTGGTTGCAGTTGCCTGGAAAGAAGAGGCGGAACCATGAGCTCTGTCACACGGAGTCCACTGAGCTGCAGGTAACTGGACCCACCGACGTCGGGCTTGAGGAGGTTCTGCTCCTTCTGACAGTCCTCCAGCTTCTTCTGCAGCTTGGCGAACTCGATGCGGATCACCAGCAGGTTGCTCCGGTCGAACGTCTCCAGTTGGTCCACGGTGAGGCTCATGTTGTGAATCTGGCCCAAAGCGCAACAATGATCACACGATCACAGAAATCATAGAAGTTTAGAAGTCTTTACCTCTGCAAACAGGGCGTCCAGCGCCGGCGAGGACGAGTTGAGAGACTCTTTAAGCTGAAACACCAGCGCCTCGAACTCTCTGAGCTCGATCCTGAGCAGCTCAAAGTCCAGCTTGACGTAGTTGTCGGGGCTGCTCTCCAGCATCACCACTCGGATGCTCAGGTCCTTCAGCTCCGACAGGAAGGCGTCCAGTCTGCCTCCGTAGCGGATGAGCTGCAAGTCACACCACCACCTCAGATTGAACTGCTTGCCGTTGTAGTGATGATCACTTGGTTCCAGTGCTCTGTTCCAAACCCACCTTACTTATCTGAATCTCCACCTCCAGTCTCAGATCAGCCGTAACTTGCTGCATGTGTTGCACGCGGTCCACGGGGAAGCTGCTGTCAGGCAGGAAGACGCTGCAGACGCAGTCCTGTCCTCCTCCAGACGCGGTCACGTTGGCGGAGTCCCAGTCGTCCACCGGCTGCACAGATCAGTTATTATAGTTATCTAATTAAAGGCATACAGTAATAAATGAATGAATGGACCTACGAGCCAAGCCAGAGCAGGGCTGAGCGGGAGCAAGAGGAGCACCAGGTTCAGAGGCATGGCGTCTGTTCTGATGGGACGTCTGCTGCGTTCGCTGCCTTTCGTCCTGAGCTTGTGACGCCGCTCCCTCTTACACTTTATCTGCATCCTTGAGATCGCTGCAGATGTGTCGTCCGCACGGTTTATGATGTGTGATCTGCTGCTTCCTCCCAGAAGAGTGTGTAAAACAATAAACCGTCCCTAGGGCTGTTCATGTGACGTGTAAGACCTGATTTTAATTTTAAGTTTGTCCTGTCCTTTATTTAAATGCCTCAATATTAGTTGTGAAACTGAAAAGTGTCTAATTGTCACCATCACTGCCCAACTAGTTTATTGTCTCCATTCGGATCCAAAGATGTGAATTCATGCCTCAGTCACTATAGAATCCATATGACGTCTGTTGATCTTTGCTGGTTCTGTGTTATTTTGGATTCTAAAAGGATAAAACCACAAATCTGCAGCCGCACGTTATTCAACTAGAGGCTTAGGAGATTTACAGGGATATTGATTTATTGCTTGCTGATCAACATGGCGTCTAAACGGTGCTGTACGGTGACAGTACCTCCCTTCACCAGCAGAACAGCAGTTCTGAGAGGTTTTGTCCCATAGAACCCAAATAACGTTGAACACACTTCTTCCCGTTTGTCTGTTCAGGCTGAGCTTTCATTCAGGAGATGGAAGAACTCCCTCATTCTTGGCCTCAGTTCAAACACAGGCTCCAATTTCCATGTGTGGCTCAGTAGCTGACGTTGGATGTTTTGTCAGTACCGAGGCTCTCACATGCACCCATCTCATTTTATTCAAATCAGGATTATTATAATTGTATCAATTTATTATAACCATTCAGGTTTTATTGATCGTATGAGAGAGAAAAAGTCCAGATCAGCGGCGTTGAATGCTTCATTTTGATTTTATTCAGAGAAACACAGTAACATGTTTGGACATCGCATAGATTCAGTGAACACATGAGTCGTATTAATCACAATACGGCGCTGGAGGCGGCTACTCTCTGTCGAAGCGCACGCTGTAGCTCACGTAGTAGCCGTTGTTGTACATGTAGAGCTTCTGGTCGCTGGGGTTGTAGTCCAGGTTGGTGTACTTCTCCTGGAACTTCTGGAAGTGGATTTTGAGGTGCCGCTCCTCCTTGGTCCTGGTGTCGTAGGCGTAGAAGATCTCCTCCGTGTTGAGGTCCACGGACCTGGTGGCGTACAGCACGCCGCACGCCATGAAGGCGTTGCCCACCAGCTGCTTGTAGGCGCCCGTCTTCCACACGTCCTGGATCCCAAAGGACTTCTCGTCGATCTTAGCGATGACAATCTTGCCCAGGTTCTCCTCGGATGCGTACAGGACCCACAGGCCGTTCTCGTCGGCCGCAAAGTCCAGGTTCTGGTTTGGGGAGTAGCTGTAGGAGAAGCTTTGGCTGGCGGCGGGGATCACTCTGTACTCGTACTTGGAGCTGGTGAGGTTCAGCTTGGACATGCTGAAGGGGGAGTTGATCTGGTAGTAGATGCTGTTACCGTGGACGATGTAGTTGTTCCCAGTGCCCTCCCACCCGCTGGGAATGTCATGGTGTTTGGACGCAGACCTGAGGATCAGCTTGTCGTAGTCGGAGTACAGGTAGAAGTCATGCACTGCGGGGCCCGTGTACGCTCCATAGAAGTACATGGACTCAGAGCCTCGGACTGGTTTGGAGTCCTTGCCCCAGCCTCCGTACTGGTACCCTGCGTTCAGGTGAGCGTTGATCTGCAGCACCATGGGTTTGCTGAGGCTTAGGATGCCAGTGTGGTTGCAGTTGCCTGTGAACACAAGGACACAGTGTTGGATCTGAACCCACACACACACACGCTGCGACTGCGCCTTCCTCACCGATGTCGGGTTTGACGAACTCCTGCTCCTTCTGACAGTCCTCCAGCTTCTTCTGCAGCTTGGCGAACTCGATGCGGATCACCAGCAGGTTGCTCTGGTCGAACGTCTCCAGTTGGTCCACGATGAGGCTCATGTTGCGGATCTGGAAATAATAAATCATAATAAATAAAGAGGCCGCAGCGTTCGCCGGCGCTCCTTCAGAGCCGCCCTCACCTCAGCGAAGAGGCTGTCGAACACGGGCGAGGACGAGTTGAAGGAGTCTCGGAGCTGTAGCACCAGCGCCTCGAACTCCCGCAGCTCCACCCTGAGCAGCTCAAAGTCCAGCTTGACGTACTTGTCGGCGCTGCTCTCCAGCATCACCACTCGGATGCTCAGGTCCTTCAGCTCTTTGAGGTAAACCTTCAGTTTAGCGTCGTAGCTCACCATCTGAAAGAAGAGCACGCGTTGGTTCACATTTCCCCATGAAACGCAGCTCCAGACGCTGCTACAAACACCCGCTGCACCTTTTTAATTTGGATGTCCACTTCCAGCATCAGGTCCTTGGTGACCTGGTGCATGTGCTCCATGCGGTCGGCCGGAAAGGTGGTGTCAGGCAGATACACGTGGCACACACACTGACCCTCTTCACCCACTGACGCAGTCACTTCGCCAGATTCCCAGTCCTCCACTGGCTGAGGACAAACAAGACACAAGCATCCTTAGGCCCTTGAACCAGTTGCCTGGTTCTTCTACTGAAGCTCAGAGTCACTTACGATCCAGGCTGAAGCAGCAGCGAGGGCTGATAGAAGCAGCAGCAGAACCGACCTCATCGTGTCTCACTTTTCCTCCAGAGCGTTTCCTCGGACGCTCCGTCGGGGGCTTTTTAAAGGCAGCTCTTATCGCTTCATCACACATCTTCCCTCTTCCCATAGTTATGACCTGAGCTCTCGGGACCATCGAGCGCAGATGTTGGTTCACAAGCGGCCTCTCGGCCAACGACTGGGTGAGAAGCACAGCACATGGAAGCGTTTACAGCCGGCCGTAAAGCTGTAAATGTGACCACAGCAGGTCCGCGTGGATGCGCTGCCATTAACAGGTGCTTCAGTGACAAGGATCATATGTTCTCTGTGGGATCATGCTTTTTACATAGTTGCACTCACTTCCAAGTAACTTCCTCATCCACACATTGTGTACTTAGACACACAAGAAGACTGAGTCAAAGCACAGGAAGCTGGAGCTTCTCCTCATCAGCAGCACTGATGAAAGAGCTTAATATCGAATGCAGATGATGACACTTATGGTAAAATGGAATAAATGCGCCAGACTCAAACTAGGCTTCTGGAGGCTTTCCATTGTATTTGTGCCTTCTTGCCTGAGCTCTTGTTATTCCTTATTAAATGATTATTTATGATATAATGCTGCAAATGTGAAGAATCTGAGACATTCTGTATTCACTAGTACTGGGTTCCTCTAAAGACGGTGGAGTAGCATATATTAAATGGTTCAGAATGTGCACAAGTCTGTTATTAACTCAGAGAACGTAAAACTCGCTTTACGATCATTATTTCACGTTTGATGCTATTGGTTTTCATTGCCGTCATCTTTCTTTGTGATGTCACTTCCTGTTTGCTTCCTGCTCTGGTAATCGCTCTCATCGCCTTCACCTGTGTCTGTGTTTGTGTATTTCAGGCCTTAGCTTTCATTCAGTCGCTTCATCATGTCTCGCTGTCCGTCATGGTTCATCTCTGTTTGTTCTGTGTTCTGTCCTGTTCCATTGCTTTAACCTGTCTGGGTCTCTGGTCTGTGAGTTGAGTTGTTGTCCTCAGGGTTCAGTGAGTTTGTGTGTTACGGTCAATTTAGAGTTTGTTACTATCTTGTCATGTGTGTGTTATGGTCTGTTTACTTTCTTGTATTGTCTGTTGTTTAATCAAATTATTATTAAGTTCAGTTCTGTCTCGGGTCGTGACTTCGAGTCCTCTCCCCTCGTTCTGTCTGTCGTCGCCAGTGGGAAGTGGACTTAAACAAATTCCGTGTGGGATTTTGGTGGATCCTTCCTGGCTCTGAGTTGCCTCTTTAACTCCTCCTAGCCCAGGATTCAGTCAGTCTGTGGGGCCTCGGGAGCGATTTGTATCATTTTAGTGTGATTTCATAAATTCACAAACAGCTCGATTTATGTAAAATAACTAAAGTGACAAGGTCTTTGCACCACAGTGGCAGCTTGATATAACAAGTGGGTAAAGTGTGAAGTAAATGTATAGCTACAAACTTTTATTTTCACAGCTGATATAAAAGATATTAACTCCATTTCTTGGGATTTGCACAAAACAGACCAGATACATTTATGATGCTTCAGAGAGTTTATTAGTGATTCAGTAGAAGAATAAGTGAGAATCATTGCTTCAGATTAAAGGGAATAACGTATCACATGGTGATTTAACTCAGCAGCAACGGCTCCACAGCAGCTTTGGTCGTGTGGTTGAACCACAGGTGATAGTTCACGTAGTAGCCGTCGTTGTACATGTAGAGCTTCTGGTCGGCGGGGTTGTAGTCCAGGTTGGAGTAGGAGGTCTGGAACCGCTCAAAGATCACGCTCATGTAGCTCTCCTCCTTGGTTTTGGTGTCGTACTTGTAGAAGATCTCCTCGTTCTGGATGTCGACCGTCCGCACTGCGTACAGGACGCCGCACACCATGAAGGCGTTGCTCACGCCGGGCTTGTAGACGCTCGTCTGCCACTCCTCCTCGATTCCGAAGGACAGCTCGTTGATCTTGGCGATGACCATCCGGCCGCCGGCCTCCTCGGTGGAGTAGGTCACCCACAGGCCGCTCTCATCGGCTGCAAAGTCGAAGTTCTGGTTGGGGGAGTTGGTGTATGAGAACCTGCTGCTGGCCTTGGCGATCACCCTGTGCTCATACTTCATGGTGGTGAAGTTCAGCTTGGCCACACTGAACGGGTTGTTGATCTGATAATACAGGGTGTTGTCTCGGATGATGAAGTTGTTCCCGGTGCCGGCCCAGTTGCTGTGTAGGTTGTGGTGCTGGAAGTGGTTCCTCAGAATTAGATTCTTGTAGTTCGTGTAGAATCTAACGTCGACGATGGCGGCGCTGGTGTAGCCGGAGTACCAGTACATGGACTCCCGGTCCGGGACGGGCTTGGAGTCCTTGCCCCAGCCTCCGAACTTGTAGCCCGCGTTGAGGTGGGCGTTGAGGTGGCTGACGACGGGCGCGCCCACCCGGACGATGCCTGCGTGTGCACAGGAGCCTGCGGAGGCAGAGGCAGCGTTAGCACCGTTAGCGCCCGCGGGCACGCGCTAACGGGCGCGTGTGCGGATCAGCTCACCAATGTTGGGGTTGAAGAGCTCGTCGTGGCGCCGCTCGCACTCCTCCAGCTGCAGCTGCACCTTGACGTACTCCCGGCGCGTGGCCAGGATCAGGTTGGTGTCGTGGGTCTTCTCCAGCCGGTCCAGCGTCTCCACCATGACTGTGATCTGGAAGCAGAGAGACTCAGCGCTGGAGCAGCAGGCGGCTGCGGCAGCGCGTGGGTCGGAACCTACCTGCACGCGGAGGGACTGGAACACGGCGGTGGAGCCGTTGATGGACAGCTGCAGCTCTTTGATCAGAGCCTCCACCAGCTTGATCTCCACCTTCACCTCCTCTATGTCTGCGTCGCTGTAGTCGTCGGGGTTCTCCTCCATTTGTTCAATTTTCACCGTCAGCTTCACAATTTTCTCGGCGTAGGCCGTCAGCTTGGTCTCGTACTCCTCCAGCTGGGCAGGAGACAAGCGTTTAGCGGGCGACAGGCAACGACTGGCTGCCTCAGGCGGCCGCGTACCTTTCCCATCTCCAGCTCCACTTTGTGTGATATCTCCACGGCCGTCTGCTCCACCAGCACCAGGTCCCTGATGGGGAACGTTGAGCTGGGCAGGAAGGCCTCGCAGGCGCACTTGTCCTCGGCGCCGCCGCCGCCCGTCCCGTTCCTCACGCCCTCATCGCTCCACAGGCCGACACGCTGGGAAACACAGACAGAACCCCCATCATCTCATCCGTCAGCTGAGTAGATGGATGAGATGATGGAGGCGAAGCGTACGTACCCCCCAGGCCCACGAGGAGCCCAGCACTGCCAGCAAACACACTGTGCGGATCATTCTGCTCCAGTCAGCGCGGTTCTGACGGAGAGCTGGATCCTCGTCTTATATAGGCTGCTTCGTCCTGCACAATGTGGCACCTGTTCACGTTCCCAGCATTGTCGCACACGACGCACAACACTTACACTGCATGCATCGATATGTTAAGCAAACAGAAAATCCGCAGGCGACTGTTTAATGAGCATCAGAGCTGGAGGACTGGGCTGTGGGCGGATCCGCCATCTGACGCGGTTCCCAGGTGTTGAATGAGTGAAGCGCTTTATTTTCTCCAGATGGTTCATCTCAGTGTGACAGGAGGCTCGACGTGGGATGAGCCGCGACGGCAGCAAATGGATGAAGTGAGCTCGTGTCAGTGTGAAAGAAAGACGAGAAGCGGTTCAAGTGCACTTTATTTGATGATCTATAATAAAAAAGCCAAAACTCAAGTGTCAGTCGGTGTTATTTGGTTTGTTTACTAGCTTTCTTCTTCTTCTTCCTCACTTTCTTGGCCGTGGCCGGAGGCTGCGTGGGGTTCAGAGCCGGCCTGGACACGGTCAGGTGGTTGGCAGCGGGGCTCAGCCTCCTGAAGCCCATGTCCGGGTCCGAGCGGACGCCCAGAGCGGAGATGGACTTGCTGAGCGCCGAGCGAGCGGCGCCGTCCAGCAGGTCGGGCTGCGAGCGGCGGCGCGCGGCCGGCGAGCTGCTGGGACGGCCCAGCGGCGGCAGGTGGACGCGCTCGCTGCTCAGGTTGGCCACGGAGTAGCGGCTGCTGCTGGACATGAGCACGTGGTGCCAGGAGCTGAGGGGGGTGGCGGAGAAGGGCTGCAGGCCGCCCGGGTCCTCCCTGGCCGCTCCCGGGGAGAGGACCAGGGAGCCGTGGGGCGTGACGGCCTCCACCGCGCTCTGGAAGGTCTTCAGGATGCGCTCGCTCTTCTGCTTCTCCTTCTTCTGACGCGACTCCACCTTCCGCAGCTGGCGCCGGTGATCCCTCATCATCTGCTTCCTCGTGTCAGCCAAGCCCCTGCACAGAGGCAATGACGGCTGTGTGCTGAGTCAGCACTGAGCAAAGATCGTCCAGATCTCCATCAGTCACAAGCTGGACAGGCTCCCAGATCATAACTGCAACCCTCAGTTTTATGACTTCTACCGTGGGTCGTGAAGCGATAACGCTGGCGACTGAGCGTCAACAGAGGCGCTCACCTGTAGTCTACGATTCCCGTCCCATCGCGGTCCAGCCTCAGAATCAGCTCCTCGATCTGGTATCGCTCCAGAGGGATGCTCGATTGCTTTCATGGTTGTAAACATCATGAGGAGAGACGGTGAGAGTCGTTACAGGCTCTGAAGGCTTCACAGCTGCATCACATTCACCTGCACAGATCACAGATCACAGCGGTAGATGTGTGTTTTCACCTGCACTGCCTTCCTGAAGTCGGCCACGGGCACATGCATGGTGCCATCTTTGTCTATGTTTCGAAAGAAGTCCCACAGGCGAAGCTTGCGCTGATCCAAGTAATCCTTCATATGGAGAGAGATTAAGAAATGCATAAGGATTTAAAAGGGATTTTGCTTATAGTCCTTTGCAACTAAAATCAGGTCTGAACTAAACGCTGTGTGACGTTTGGTGCATCCACCTGTATGATTTTCATTGGATCCACGCGTTTAGGGGGCTTCTTAGCGATGAAGCCTCCCACTCCTCCGTACTGCACATCCAGCCCAGGATGCTCCTGACACGTTTCCTCCAGCAGATGCACGAAGGTTTCATTCACCAGCACGTTCTGCTCAAACGCAAACCCTGAGACCAATAATCCCCCAACTTCATGGCTTTGCACCACAGGATGCTCCACTCACACATATGTTTATTTCCTCCAGAGCAGTCTTCGCCGTGTTCTTGACCAGCTCCACCAAGGCCAGCGCCCCCTCCACTGTTATAGAGTTGTAAGCCAGCTGCAGGAGTGACAACCATCACCTCGCACCTCAGCGCACCCGCGTTGGCACAGTGCAGCTCCGTTTACCCACCAGCAGCACTCGAAGCGCGTCGTTGAACTCCAGGCCGCGGCACAGCATGCTGACGCCTTCGTTGGTCAGCCGGTTGTTGTTGAGGTTGAGGAACACCAGGGTGTTGTTGAACTTCAGGGCCTCTCCCATGGCCAGGGCGCCCTCGTTCCCAAAGCCGTTCCAGGACAGGTCAAGGTGTTTCAGCATCATATTCACCTAAACACAGGACGTACGTGCAAGGATGATGTGCCGTGGATCAAGGATCAGACGAATTCCCCGTAGAACCCTACCTTAAGTCCAGCACAAAAAGCCACGGCCCCTTTCATTCTAAGGTGATTCCAGCTCATGTCCAGCACCTCCAGGCCTTCGTTGTTTGCTGAAGAGGTAAACGATGAACTCATCTGCCCTCCACTACTCTGACCACATATATCAAATTATCATATTTAACATACCCAAGAGTTGTCCTAAATACTCCCCTCCTTTTCCACTAAACTTGTTATGACTCAGGTCGAGCTCCTTAATTCTTGAATTGCTCTAAAAGACGATGGACAAAGACAAAATGAGACCAACAAAGCGTCCACAACACAAATGGGAACAAAGGTTAAGCGTTCATGTTTTACAGTAACTTACTGACAAGGCATTTGCTAAGCATTTTGCATCATCACCATCAAATCCATTTCCTGTGAATAAATATTTAATGATACCACACTACCAAGACAATAAATTAATTAAATTCACATCAAATAAATTGTGTTGATACCTGAAACTTTAATAGATTTTAATGAAATGTTCTCCAGCAGCATTTTAGCCACGTACTCGGCTCCTGCAGACTGCAGAGAGTTGTTGGACACGTCCTGAAACCACATAAACGCAGTAATAAAGTGCCACATGTAAAGCACTAGTGCCCTCTAGTGGCAGGTTCTCAGTCCTACATACGAGATGCCGCACGGTGAAGTTGGCCTTGAGCATCTCCCCCAGGTATTTGGCTCCCTCGGCTTGAATGTGATTGTCTGCCAATTCCAGCGTGTTTATATGCATATCAGTCTAAACACAAAAATGGAGTCAGATTATTCTTTATTTCAAAAGTCTCATTGAGGACATACTATTATTTAAGCTTACCACTAAAGCAATGGCGAGCGCCTTGCAGCCCAGCGGCCCCAGCCCATAGTGGGTGAGCGTCAGAGTTGTGGAGTCAAGGTTACGGATAAAACAGGAAACTGGTACCACCCCCAGCAGCCTGCAGGCCTGTAGGTACACATCAGCTGTGGACATCTCCGTGTGCGCCTCCGCATTGTCTAGAAATTAGTCAGGTTCAACATTAACATCCCTACAATGCTCTCTAATGTACAGAATGTGTATGTTCTACTACTGGGTGAGTTACCAAACAGGCCCAGAGCCTGAGTTTGTGAGCGTTCCTGACAATATATTATATAAGTACTTACCATCTGACTCGGTGTCAAAGTCCGTGTCATACTCATTGTCCAAGTCCTGGGCCTGAGCTGATGGATCATCGTCCTGTAGATGGAGGGACTCAATAGAAAATGTGGACATTGCAGCACCAGCGGTCAGAGCTTAGGTTCTGCAAACGTTTCAGAAATGGACCCGTGCTTTGCAGCAGGTAACTGTACACCTCAGGTAATGTGTCAAGAGTAGGCATTAACTATTAATGGCTGTTTGTAGTAACTACAACAAAATACAGTGAAGGCTAGAAATCAAATTGTGCTGTGTCGGATGCTCTAAATGTTCATACATGTTGTCATATCTTGATGATTTTTATTTTAATTCAAATCTAAATCACTACCATGAACTAACCGCACCTGTGGCGTTTGGCTCCGGAGCGCGCATGCGCCGGTTCCAGTGCGGTGACATGATTATCTCTGTGCTGTCTTACGTGTTCTTCCCATTATCGCGGTACCTGAGCCGTCGGTTTTCAGGTGAGTCTGATAACTCAGAGTTAAAACACAAGTCTGCGTGTTTAATCTGAGCAGTTGTTTAAGAGCGACTAGTTTGGTTTAAGAGCGACTAGTTTGGTTCACTTCGGCAGTTTCGTGTTGACATTCGTCAAAGCGCTCCGTGATTTCGAAGCGGTTTATTTATTTATTTCCCAGCTGACACGTGCCTCTTGTTTCTAGGTTTTATTTATAAATGCATAACTTAGCATCTATTAAACTATTCAGGAGCAGAGAGTTGACTGTAACTGCTGTTAAGCTAACTTTAGCTTTGGCCGCATACTGTGTATTAGCTTACACTTTATTTTAGCTTGCACCTGTTTTCGAGCGTTTGGCGCCTCCTTATGACGTAAAGACGTCAACGCGTGGGGGTGTTTCACATATTTGTTTTTCAGCAGATCAGGCTCAGAAAGAGCCGCTGTTCTCTGACGCTCACGTTGCAGAAGTCTCGCACGAGGGGCTCCGTGCTGCGGTGGTTGATGGCACAGCAGCGTGGGATGGTGGCCTCGCCCGGTCTCAGTCCACCCCGCTGGATCAGTGCCTCCGCCCGCGCAGGGCAGCAGGAGACACGGAGGAAAGGATGACAGAACCGAGCCCGGAGCGAGGAGGCAACAAGACGCCCGGCGCTGATGAAGAGCGGCTGGCGTCCGCTCTGCATGAGGAAGCAAACAGAGAGGCTGCTACTGGGACCAGTGAGGTCCAGGCTGCAGTCATGGACGGAGATCAGCAGCAGGAAGACAGGGAATCTGCAGGACAAGAAGATGGGACAGTCACAGTCCATGAAGTGCTCCACATGAAGCCAAGTCCAGCAGATGGAACCGATTGTCCAGCTGAGGGTCAAAGTTCAGAGCAAGCACTAACTCACCAGTTAATGAGTCTGCACACAGAGGATGATGCAGACAACATCAGTTCACCCCAGCAACACATACAAATACACGACACAGAGGAGTCGCTGGCTCCTCCAGTAGCCACAGCTGCAACGGAGGCCAGTGAGTGCTGGGATGAATATGAAGTTCAGATAGCTGGTGACTGGCGCGATGGGGCGGGTGGTTCAGAGCCGCCACAGGCCTCCGTCTCCTCTGATGCCCCGGTCCAGGTTAACCTGGATGGGCCACATGATGCTCCAGCAGGCTGCTGCCTCCCCGCCCCGGCTCACGAAATGCAGTGCTCACTGTGGCAGGTCCCTGCTGGGAGCTACTACCCTCCAGTGGAGCAGCTTTTCCCATTTGAGAGTAAGAATTTCAATGCATTCAGTTTTTTTATTAGGTATTTGCACCGTGGATCTCTTGGGCCTGTTTGTAGCTTCATTTGCGTCTATTAATGTGGGCTGTGTGCTTGTCTTTCACCCAGTAATATGGAGAGTGTGGGAGGAACTGGACAGTTGTTCTGCTGCAGCACAGTCGTTCACAAAGAACACAATGAATTTCACTGTCATGTCCTACAACATCCTGGCTCAGGACCTGCTAGAGGCCAACGAGGACCTGTACAGGCACAGCCCCTTGAGGGTGCTGGAGTGGAGCTCCCGCTGCACCCTGCTCGTAAAAGAAATACAAAAATGGGCCCCAGACGTAAGTCAAATGCACCTTCCTAAATGTAACTTAATGCAAATTTGTGTCTATATGGGTTTCCACTCATTTATTGTTGTATTGATTGTGTGGGTGTAGATCCTGTGTCTCCAAGAAGTTCAGGAGAACCACTACAATGAGCATCTGCATCCAGTCTTTGCTCAGATGGGTGGGTCAGTGGCTAAGTGATGGAGGAACAGTCCTGCTGGAGGATTCTGACAGTCTGAGTCCTTTCATACACTGTCTTCATGTTCGTGCTTCAGGCTACACCTGTGTCTACAAACGACGGACAGGGACCAAGACCGACGGCTGCGCCGTTTGCTATCGTAGCAGCTGCTTCTGTGCGGTCTCGCTCGCCCAGCTGGAGTTCTTTAAGCCCGAGACAGAGCTGCTGGACCGGCACAATGTGGGCATCGTTCTGCTGCTGCAGCCAGTGGTCTCCCAGGGTTCCGCGGCCCAGGTGAAGGGCCCGGCCCTCTGCGTAGCCAACACCCACCTGCTGTTTAACCCCAGGAGGGGTGACGTGAAGCTGGCTCAGTTAGCTTTGATGCTAGCGGAGATAGACCGCGCGGTGAAGTCCTGTAAGGCCCGAGGCCAGCACTGTAATGTTATTTTGTGTGGCGATTTTAACTCTGTGCCACACATGCCTCTGTACCAGCTGATCACCACCGGCCACCTCTACTACCACGGTCTGCCAACATGGATGGTGAGAACAGCTCCGAGCTGTAAATACTGGCTAGCTTCTTTTTCACTGCATTTACTAGTGAAACCATGTGTTGTTATCACATCCTGCAGATATCTGGTCAAGAGGACCTTTCATACAAAACCCACTGTCACAGACTGTTTGCTCCCCTGTGGCCCAGCTCTCTAGGAATCACTGACAACTGCCAGTACGCGTCTGTCAATGACCTGTTTGAGAGCCATCATCAGGAATCCGGTCAGTGCTGCTGCTTCGTCTCCACTCTTAATCCAAAAACTAATGCTGCTTTGTCATCAGGCGTGTCTGTTTGATTTGTCATCATCTTAAGCTGCATTTTCTGCATTTGCTCTTCCTCTACAGGGAAATGTCGGTACAGCCATGACTTTATGCTGCAGCTGCGCTACTGTCCAGCTGCTTGTGTTCGTCCTGCGGACCTGAACCTGATCCCAGGAGTGACTGACAACACACCAGGTACAGCCAAAGCCATCCACACGCCACAGCATGTGCTGTCGCTAATGTATTTACTGGAAGAATTTAAGTGGTTCTCCTTATTGTTCACAGATGCCTCAAGTGGAAATCAGCCTTATGGTCAAAGGTCAGTTAAATAATGGAAATGTGTTAATTATTATTGGTAACTAACAAGATAATAAATAATGAAGATACTCTAATAACTAATGTAATTTAAAATTGTATTTGGTTTGTAGATAATGTGAGGCTTTGTGTCACAGGAGCAGTGGTGTTGTCACTCATCGGTTAGACCTGGAGTCGGTCTATCAGCACGTCCTTCCAGGCTCTGGAAGTTCAGAAGTCACAACGCTGAACTCTGGGGGCGGAGCCACCGTGGACTACATCTTCTACTCCCCACAACGCGTCGTCTCCTCCGAGCCAGAAGGTCACAAAGCATGACGCTACTGACATGATAACTCTGAATGTGTGGTAACTGACACTAGTTGCTTTTGTTTTGTGTGCAGCTGGTGGTGAGTTTGTGAGCAGAGGTTTGAAGCTGAGCGGCCGTCTCTCCCTCTTGTCAGAAGACGTCTTATGGGGAATGAACGGCCTTCCTAATGACACATTCCCCTCTGATCATCTCTGCCTTCTTGCCCAATTCCAGTTGGACTTGGACACTGTGTGACACGTACGCCAGAGGCTAGTGCACATTTCTTTACTTTCTACACAAACCTTGTTTTGTATTTACAGTATTACGATTACTGGCAGTCTCTAAAGAGAAGTTATCATTTTTTGTTTAAGAGCCAGTTTAAACAGCGGATGCCAGTATCAGGTCTTTATCCAAATGGTTTTCATCAGATAAATGATGCAGAGCAGCGGCTGACTTCATTGATCTCACTGATGATGCTATAATAGTGGATTTTAAAAAAAATATATTTTTATTTTTACAGGTGTGAGAATAGCTTGACTTTGTTGTTGAAAATGCCAAAAAAAAGACACATTACCCATTAATTTAACTCCTTTGTGATTTTTGAATACACACAGCACAAAGCAAACCTCCGGGCTTGAATAACAGTACACAAATGATTCCAGCACCGTAAGCTGTGGACTGAGCTGAATGTTCCCACTCCACTGGGGAGCTCCGTTTGTCTGTGTGCATGTTGGTGTGTGGGGTTGATGGATAAATAAATAATTCATGCAGAAAGTTGAGTGTTCATGCATGTAGGAGCTCAGTAGGGGAGCTCTGCATTCGTTTTGGCTACAGGACGCCTGCGAAGGTGTTTCTCATCAGCAGGAGCTCCTTCACCCGTTCTGTGTTATAATATACTCAAGATAAAATCAGCACTTTAGTCTTTGTTTCCACTGTGGCATCAAATGCCTGCAAATAAATATGTCAGTAATTGTTTTCAGTCTCTCAAAGAATGATGGGAAGGTGTTTCACATTAGAAAGGAGAGGATAAGAATGACTTTGTCTTTCCTGGTATTTCTGCCTTTCACGACTCATGACTTTAACGCAGTCGTCGCTCGTTCAGTCTCTTTCGTCTGTCGTTTCAGTGGTTCACTGCAGCAGACATCGAATCCTTTTAGCTGATTACTGTGCTGCAGT
Source organism: Betta splendens (assembly GCF_900634795.4). Lineage (NCBI taxonomy): Eukaryota > Metazoa > Chordata > Actinopteri > Anabantiformes > Osphronemidae > Betta > Betta splendens. Next base: position 2,309,317 of record NC_040900.2, on the reverse strand, counting down.
ATCGAGTGCACATTGGGATGTATAGAAACGGCAACCAAGTTGCCGCAGCGATGATTCATATGAATTCAGCAAATACTGGAGACAGCTAAATTACCCATCCATGCTCATTATGAATTATATATGAATAAAAAACACAGACACTGATAATAGTGAGCATTTATTGTGATCCTGTAAATCAACAGTCTTTTGGTACAAACAGCTGTTACAGAACACTGTCATGAAAATGAACTACACCAACTGTGCCAAAATATTCCAAACATACGTGGATAAAAGTAAGCTGTCGACTGGTGATCAAAACACTGATGGAAGTAGAAAATGACGTTTCCAGTAAAAAAATACAAAAATTCCGATAAAAGTGCTGTAAACAAACGTCTCTACACCTGCGATACCACCTGGATACCACTTAAGGCAGGTGAAAGATCAGATAAAGTTGCTACAAGTTAAAAACAACGTGTATATATAGGATTTATACAGTACGTATAAAGTCACTCGTCATTATTCGACATCTCCATTATTTTCAGATAAGGTCCATCAGCTGCTTTGTCAACTCGAACTCGTGTGAGTGTTGATGAATGCTGTCTCACATTGGGATGTGTGTGGGGGGGGTGTACATAGAGTGCTGATCATGCTCATCTAGGTAACAACTGTGCCACTTCGTTTTACAGTAACTGGGACGGGCAGATTTTACTCTGTGTGATATAACAATGGATTTGATATAAGATGCATTTCTCTTCGCTTTGAATTTCCATACAAGGCACAAGGAAAGTGATTTGCAAACTAGTCACTACACAAGCATTTGCTGCCCAGAGGAGCCTAAATGTAATCAGATTACATTACAAGTAATTGCACACTTACAGTACGACGATACACACGAGCTTTTAGAGCTGCAGATATGATACACTGAGTGGTCGTCCAGTTTCAGGACGCTTTAGATTTCATGTGTACACTTAGCAAAAACAGTGCAGTTACAAAGCACTGCACTTTTGACCCATTTTCTCCGGGGTCACTGCAGCACCAAATACTAACGGCTCCATAAAAAAAGACGCAGGGAATCTGAATAGGGCGTTTGTTCCGTGAGGAGAGGTTGCTGGTGACCTGTTCAACACAGCATCCAGTGAACGGGCTGATGTGGAGACAGAATCGAGCCTCGGGGGAAATAACGTGTGTGACGCCTTAAATTACACAACCAAACCAACACTCTTCATCACACTCGAATCTGGTATCCATTCATGTCCGCGGATGATTTTCGTTCCAAAACCTTCTTGTCTCCAGAGGGACTGCAACAACACATAAAAGAAGACAATGCCCGTTATTCACATACGGAGAAAACTGTGACCAATTCATCAACTGCTTCTCAGATCATCAGACTGTAGCACAAATATTTCCCGACCAACGCAGAGATTTCTACATTCTAGCGCCTTCGTGTTTAGCACAGGATGCATCGTACCGTCGCTCCACGCGGCTGATCCTGCGTATGGGGCTGCCTGGTCCTCTGAGGGGGGAGCCCATGCTGTTCCTCCTGTCTTTGGTGGGAGACGGCGGCGCAGGCTTCCCTATCTGAAGACAACATCCACACACAAGAGATTTTAGTCAGAATTTGACTCAGGCGTCTTAAATTATTCTGTTGATCCCTGTTAGAGTCGGTGGCTGGACTCCACGTCTTTAATGTGATGTTCCATAAAAGACCTGCTATCGATGTTGGTAGTGAGCCAGCCGTGCATGAAGCGCAGCAGAGCGGAGCCATCGCATTAGCTTTATTAAACATCAAGGCCGCCTTCATTACGTTAGCATGAGAGGTGATGAGGCGGCATCGCTTCTCAAACAGCAGGTCAACTCGGTGTCACTGCCCATGAAGAACCACGCCTCAACGCAAACCCAATAAGGAAGGAGTCCATCTGCTGAGGCTGAAACCTGCTTGTCGTCACTCACACATTTCTCTGCACCAGCTCTGGTGAGGTACCTTCAGTCTCATGTCTCGGGTGTGTCTGTCCAGCTCCTTCCGCAGCTCCTCCTTGCTCAGCTTGTCCACTTCAAGCACCGAGTGCTTCCACTCTATCTGCTCCACGCTGTGAGGGTCGTGGGACACGTACTGGCCGATCTTCACCTTGCGCAGCGTGTGCCAGTAGCCTCTGTAGGCGCCGTCGAACTCCTGCACCAGGTCCATCAGGGTCCGGAACTCCAGGGGCTTGAACATGAGGTCCTCCCTGCGGCTCATGCCCAGCGCGCCGAAGCGCCCCCCGCTGTGCACTCCCAGCACGATGTGGTGGAAGTGGTTCCCTGAGAAGTGTGACTTAAAGCTGAGAGGGAAGCGCTCGACGCCTGGCATGTTGTTGGTGAGGTAACTGCTCCGACGGTCAAGGAAATGCAGATAAACGCGGGAGGACAGATTTTCATGACAGCGTGAGAGCACAGTTGGAATCATTAATGTATCTGTTTACAACAAGCCCTCAGTAAAGATACATCCCGAGGATCACCGCCTCCAGACATTTGATTGGCAGAGCCTCCCGGGTCATCTCCTTAGCGATGTCCATCAACCTGTGCAACGAACACAAAGAACCACACTTTAATAAAAATCCATGTGATAAGACACTGATACAAACAGCACGAACATGATGATCATTTTATTGATTCCACACAGGCAGAGAAATGAAAGTGCTGCTAAATCTAATAAAGAGGAGGATGAGAGGTCAGGAGGACGCTCTGACATCAGCTCCTACTCACACAGCTCTGGGCTAAAACAGGCACAAAGGCACATGAAGCTGAAGCATTCGGAATCAACAGACAGCATCACTGACACCGGGCAGGTTTACTCACGCGGTCAGAGGTCGGCTCTTCTTGATCTCAAAAAACTGTGTCCCCGTGTGATTGTACCTGCAGGATGCGGTTAAGTTCACACGCTGATGAGCGGCTGGCTGCGTTCCTGCTTTGACAGCTTCCTCTACGCTGGTCTACTTTCTACTGTTTGGCCTATATTCATGAAGCGATGACTGAAGTCTGACGTTCTGTGTGTAACTATAAATACCCTGCACGGTCTTTGTTGTGGTTCTAACAGCCATGGATAACCAAAGGATACTGCAGGTCCCTGATGTATTTCTGTATGGCTTCCAGGCGCTGGGGGGCGGTGGTGGTAGCTTGGTATGTAGGCACACTTGGTATTGGAATCTGTGGAACACAGCATCAAAACAACTGCATGTGACACAATGGCAATATTCACTTCAGCCGGAGAATGTGGTGTTGTTCCCCTTCATGTGTCTCAGTGTGACTGAACTCTGCTCTGCTGATAACAAAGGCTGATGAAAGGTGATTTGAGGAGCATAGCAACACTGTACATCAAAGGTTACACACAGCACATGGGTGAGACTGTTTCTCCACATATGTGAGTTTCGCCGTCATGGCTGCACTACATCACACGTCACCTTGGGCAGGTCGGCTGCTCCTCGGATCTCCTTCCACAGCGCTTCCCCACTGGGATGGATTCGAGCCACATGGCGCCACATCCGCTCCCACGTCTCCTCATCCACCGGGAAGCCGCCTCTGTTGATGTAGAACGGCACCCCTCCATCCCTCAGCTCCTCCTCCCCTTCGTCCTCCTGCTCGTCGTCTCTCTCCTCCATCGAGCCGGCAGTGGCCCTCAGCATCCCTGCTCCACCACGGAGCCACACAGCTGCACTGCACGAATGTCCCGACCGACGACCCTCGCTGCTCAATCCGCCAGCAGATGTAAGTGGGCGACGACAACAGATGATGAACTCATGACTCCCCGCGGCGCAGCGGCACTTGATGGGTACAGTACAAAAATAAAATCCTCTGTATACAAAATAGCATGTGCTGCACTTCGATTCAAATGTGAACAGAATGTTTATAAATGGAATGAAGACGCCAGTGTTTAACGATGATCCTCTGAACGTCTCAGGAAGCTGTCCATTAGAGGACTGACTGCGGACAAAGTACTGGAAATGCCCAATCCTCACCACCGTAGAGGTCAATCACGCCACAGATTCCCAGGAAACCACTGCTCTTGCACAACTCCAACACGACCCAGTCCACACGTCCAGTTCATGTCCGCTTCACCAAATTGGTTCCTCCCAACAAAGCCGCTCCATTGTTCGCGCAGATGCTCGTCTTGGCTTCAGTGATTGCGGCTTGGATTCGCGTCCAACGAGCAGCCCGGACACTCCCAGGGATGTGTCTGCTGCGCATGCGCCATACTTAGCGCATGATCTCAGCCGTGACAAATGATGCGTTCAGGTACTCCTCGTAAGGTGCGAGAAATGTTACTATTTATCGTGCAAGCGCCAAAGTCTTTTATCTCAGTCACTAATCCAACAGGACAGCGTTTTATGGCGCAGAGAAATAGATTTTAGTTAAGATACTTCTAAAAACGTCAATGGGCCTCGTAAATTTAAATCCTGACATAATGCCAGTTGCACACAACACAGCAGACACATCTATACATTCAAAGAATTTGAGACAACAGTCATTGCATCAGCTGATTTATTCTTTAATAACAGAATTTATTGTAATATTCATTGTGATGAAAAGACAACCCATCCTCTCTAAATCAAAAAATCTCAAAAACAAAAAACAACACCAAATTTGCATAAAAATTAAAATAGCACTAAACAGAAAACATCAGTTTATTTACAGGACCTTTTTAATAATAGAAACATTACAATCTTGGTGCACCATAATCATCTGGCATCCGTTCAATGTTATACCTGTATGGAAAGAAAAACATTAATGCTTCCGTTTTTGATTAAGCTACTTTACACATTATGAATAAAGCACAAAAACACCTGCATGTTCCAAAGGCAAGATAAAATGGTCTTACCTGTGGTTTGAGATGTACATGATGGGCACTCCAGGGATCTTCCTGACCCTTCTCTTCAGATCTCTGTCCACTGTAGCTAGAATGTAACACTTGTGCTGTGAAAATAAATTTGTGTAATTTATATCTATACCTTGGCCTTCAAACTGTACAGTGTGATGATTTCGTGAGCTTACATTACCTGCGTTACCCTTTGGACTAAACAGTCATCAGCATATGTTCCTTTGTGTGCGCATGGCAAGCGCTCAAACCTCGGATCCTTGGCTATTCTACAAAAACAGCAAAGAAAAGATTGTAATAGAAAAATCGGCTTTAAATGAATAAGTTCACATTCCCATTGCTAATTTAACATTTTGTACCTGAGTGCAACCCTGTACTTCATTCCAAGTTTTTCAATCTCAGCCAAAACACAGTCTGTTATATATGGGATACCTGAAATTTGGAAATTATAGTCTTATTATTAAGCAATAACATACCAGCATGAACTAAAACACTTGGCCATAATACTTACATTTGGCATAGAGGCAATCCATCATAGACTGGACAATGTCAAGTTTGGCCTTGATGGAGAAGTTGATAAAATTGGTGTCAACTAGAACGTGATAAGGTGGACCAAGCTGAGTATTGTACTGGAAGAAAAGACATGATGGGTACTTTGGCCTGTGTACAAGAAGTCAAAACAAAAGAAAATTAGCCATCAAGCACTATTTAAGATCCAAGTAATTTTCCTGAGGGTGCCTTACACTTCTCTCTCTTTAAGTGCTGATGGATCTTTCTTCTTCTTTTCTTTGGCTTTAGAACGATCTTTATCTTTTCTACAAAACAAGCAAGTTTCAGAACACATGTACTAACATTACTCAAGCACATTAAATGTATTAGCTAGTGATCAGTTAATGACTCCCAAACCAGCAGTGGCCTTGACTACGCAACAGAGAACAAATAAGGGGTAAAGCCAGAACTTACATTCTATTATCTTTTAGACTGATCATTTTCTTCATTACAGCAAACTTCTTGGATTTCTGTTTTGGCTATGTCGAAAGAGCAAAACACACAAAACACACATTATGAATTCACTGTAATCAATACTATTTTGTTTATTAGAAGGATTCAAAACTCAGTAAAAGTGTCTAAACAATATTAACAAGCGATTTTTTGGGGTCAAGACATCCCACTGAAACACATTAGATCGAGATTAGAAATCATCGACATGTTCAGAAGACACAGGCTAAAGGCGTTCATTCGTGTAAATGCATCGAGTCTTGCATTTTGAAACGGTATTGAGGTTAAACCCAGACTCTGGATCACTTATGTCGGAAAGTGTTTAAATGGTTGGAAAAGTATCCGCAGAACAAAAAACATTAATATATGTCTATTTTTAACGTGAATAACAATGGTAGCATCAGTTTATAACGCAGCTTAGCACTAGGCTAGTCAACCTAGCTTACTGTGTTGTCTCAAAAACTCCTAATTAGTATGGTACAAATCTACACACCTAGGAAAACTGAAACACAGACATAAGATTATACAAATGTGTATAATTCGATTACATACCATGTTTAAATTGAAGACTACCGATCTCTTTACCCGACTTGTTTCCTCGTCCTCGTGTGCGAGTGCGATTGCTAGTGACGTAATCAAAACGCGACGTCTTTTCTGCGCATTTTCCGGTCGCTAAGCTAATGCCTAACAGACGAAGGTACATGCAGCGTTTCACAATATAAACTGGCAAAATGTTAATATTTTGGGATAGTTTTGTGTAGCCGTGCTGTTGTAAATTGTATTTCATGAATATGTTGTGATGTGCATCCTAATCGGTTAGGCGACAAGCCTTCTAAAATGACGCTGCCATTGTTGACTAACTTAGCTAGCGTTAGCTGTTATCATTGTTGTACTGTCGCTAATGCTACTATAGCAGTTTGATAGTACGAACAGTCGTTACCATAGCGTGTACCTCTACCCAGCACTCCAGGTGTCAGTACACTAACGTAAATTGATGATTTTGCAGTGACTCTGTTTGTGGTCCGCTGCCGGCGCTTGGTGCGCTGCCCGGTGAAGTTTGCTAAACCAGTTAGAACAGAATAATCAGCCAAAGTGCCTGATTGTTTCAGACAGAGCGACTGGAGGACGTTTGGAAACATTTTGACACTTTAGCAAACTGGACAGCTGGTCGTTATTGGCACCATTATCTGGGCTGATGCCGTTCAATTGGATTTAGTTTAATTAGATTCTAATCGACCTGGTTCGTTTGACTGTGGTAGAATGTCCTGCTTAACAGAGTTTGGGAGAGGTTTGTAACGTTTTATAGCTTAATTGTTAAAGCATATTTTAGCGTTATAGACAGCATGTAGTGTTAATCTCTTCTCAGATAACACTGTGTCTGACGTGGCACTTTCGAGCTTTTCTGAAAGTGCAGTTTACATTTGAAGCTCCTCATCATTAATCATCCGCATCTATGTAAACAGTGCTTCCCATTAAAATCCAATTTTAACACTTGAACTTTGTAGGTTTCTGTCCATGTCTTTTTAAGGTTAAGTAATTCCATTTTTCACTGCAGGAGCGGTGATTAGCCTGCGGTGCACAGCCGTGTTGATTTGAGCACGGAGAGGTGTGAGTGAAGGCTGAAAGATGGTCTGATGGACCGCCGCTTCTTCCTGACCTTCCTCTTCTGCACGGTACTGTGGATCTTCTTCTGGGAAGTGCGCTGGAAGAAAGGCAAAGACAATCAGATTGAGGAATGGCTCCAAGGACATAGCCTCTCACAATACACGCATTTATTTGAAGGTCAGTGGGTCACAGTTGTTTTCATTTAAGGGTTTTCTGAAAAACAGTTACTGGTTCTGTGGTCTTATCCAGGGTTAATTGAGCATATGAATGTCAGTGACATGTATGCAAGAAAACTTCTGCAAATAATTATTTTTGCAAAAAATTACCTAGGGCTCTCAGGTTAAGAGGAACAATGCACATATACAACACTTAACGCCTATATATCTGCAATAAAGTGTTGAGTACAATGTTTAACTGGATTTGTGTTATATTTAGTGTTGTAATAGTTTATTGCTTGTTGTCGTTGTATATATGTGCATATATATATACATATTTTTATACATACATATACATGCAAATAGAAACTCTGGACAATCAACAAATACTTATTCAGTAGACACTGATGGGAATTGAAGCCCATGTTGAAGCATTACTCACGCTAAGTTACTGGTGAGTATGTTCATGGGGATTTTCATGATCCATTCATGTGTTATCCAGATGTACAGACACTGGAGGAACTAAGCTTGAGTGTACTGAGTCGTCTGGAAGAGGTGGTGAAGGAACGGCAGCACTGGAGGGAGATTGCAGAGGCCCACATCCAGCTGCTTCGTGACTTTGCCTTCCAGGAGTGGCTGTGCTCCCAGAATCTGGAGCACTATTACCATATGTAAGCAATGAACAGTCTTAGCTTGTTAACATGTACACATCCTTCATCTTAAGCTGTTGGCATGTCATACATATATGTTGTCTGGCATAGTTTATGTTTTGAGAAGACAATCATTTTTGCAGGATGTGGTCATGCTGTATTTTGTTGAACAAGTGCTCTATTTATTTCTGTCCACTGGAGGGCATTCTCTCCACTTGTGATTTGCCAAGTTTGCTGACACTGAGAAGGCTGCAGTGATTCAGAGGGTCACTGCAGTAAAAAGTATTCCATGGGGACTGTTGGTGTGAGAGCCTGCAGTAATGCAGATGGTCATGTGTATGCACCCAGTGCTCTGTACTGATGCATTCAGAACCAGCTAAGATAAGTTGTTCCTGCTTCATCAATGTGCTCCTTGTTTGTCCTGCACATGTTTCTAAAGGTCATCCATGCTTGAGGAACACGAGTATAATGTTTTCAAGGAAAACATTTCTAAATAAATACTGTGTCAAATTTCAGAAGGTCACGGATGTTAAAGTATCACCGCTACCATGGTTGCTAAGATTTGCTGCATTTTAAACTTTTATCATGAACTTTGCTTTTTGGCTTAATAACAAAGTACTACTATTAAAATGCTACTTTAATTTTCACTTGTTTCCTACTGCAGACTGAAGTCTTTGGGGTGTATGAATCTGGATGATCTATCTCAGCTTGACAGTCAGCTGCACCTGTCTCTCGCTGCCTGGGGCTACTACTACGAAGACTACATAAGGCTGTCCACAGGTATCAAGATCCTCCAAACCTCCAGGGGAAGCCGTGACCAGGAGTACGAGATCCGGCTGGTGCACAGCCTTGCAGAGAGGCGTCTGAATGAGAAGTGGTCACTTGGTGAGACTGCTCAGTCTTTTCTGCTAAATAGTTTAATTTAGCTTGCTTTTAATCATTTATTGTTTTTGATGTCTTTCAGCGGGAGCACTCTTATTTGGCTGTACTGTGGCGCTGTGCTTCTTGATAAGGGACCTCATGTTTTACGTGATTGGTGAGTCTGATGTCAGATATTTGTTTTGTTAGATACTACCTATTTAGGAATTTAGTATTCTGTAGCATGGAAAACGTTTGGTCCAATTAATTTCAAGCTTCTTCTTCTTTTTATTCCAGGTGGAATTACTGTTTCCATCATAGCGTTTGTGTTTACCATCAAGTTCCTCTGTGAGCTTGCGGCGAGGGTGGTCAGCTTCCTGCAGAATGAGGACCCAGGGCGCCGTGGTGACCGCAGCATCTACGACTATGTTCGGGGCAACTACCTGGACCCACGCTCCTGCAAGGTGTCATGGGATTGGAAGGAACCACAGGAAGTGGGACAGACTATGAGCTTCCGGGTTCAGGTGATTAGTTATTCCTTAGACATGTAATGAACTTTAACTGTGTGTCTAGTTTTAAAAGTGATTTGTTAGGCCTTTCAGCTGTGAATTATGTATTTGTACTTTTGTCTTTTCAGCTGTTCTATAAGAACGGCCAGCCTTTCCCAGCCCATCGACCAGTGGGTCTGCGGGTCAACATCACACACATTGAATTGGCTCTGGACATCCCTGTTACACAGGAGGTCCTGCAAGAACCAGAGTCTAATGTAGTCAAAGTGGCCTTTACAGTGCGCAAGGCTGGACGGTATGAGGTTGCTGTCAAGCTTGGTGGCCTGAATGTAGCCTATAGCCCTTACTACAAGATATTCCAGCCAGGTATTACTACTGTGTCTTAATAGAACTAAACCATATTTTGCTGTGTATTATTACTGATTATAAAGTGATTGTCTGTTGTTTGGTTCTCTTTAGGTACAGTTGTTCCATCCAAAACCAAGATAGCCTATCATTTTTCCACCCTGGTGCTAACAAATGGCCAGCAGCACACATTGCAGATTGAGCCCAGGGACGAGTATGGGAACCCCACCAGTAACTCGACTTCTCTCACAGATGAGGCCAACTACACTGTTCATGTGCACTCTGTAAGAGAACAGATTACTATTTCTATTATCTGTCCTACTTATTCTGGTTATGACTGTATGATGAAAGCCAGCATTTCCTTTTACATTTTTGTTCCCAGTTGCTCTGTCCCAAGCTTTACTTACAGTATAGCCAAATGGGTTAGCAGTCATCTCCAAAATTCCGAGCTGGGGCTCATTTGTGTTTTCCTGTTCTTCCAGCTTGGCACTGTAGATGATGACAGTGTGGAGGACTACTACAGTAAGTCAGTTACGCTCAATAAGCAGCAGTGCCAGGTTCTGCTGAGACTCATTGTGAGGAAGACGGGTTGTTTTAGGGCCCGCATCTCCTACAAAGACCAGCCCCTCAGCAATGGGGAATTTGACATAATTGTTCTCAGTGGTGAGCTACTTCTTACATGTTATTCTATACATTATTCTTTCTGCATGTTCACGCCAGTTAGCCTGTATCCTCCAGGCCTGATGGGGTCATGCTTGTTGTGTTCTACAGAGAATGAGAAGGCCTGCGTGGAGAAGAACGTGTCCACTCCAGGCATAAGTATCTACTTTGAGGCGTACCTTTACAGCAGCGGGAACTACAGCAGTTCTTCGTGGCAGTTACCAGCTTCCGCTTTGCTGGCTCCCCAGCGGAGACCATCCATGGGGGAGGAGGAGGATGAGCATGACTCTCCAGTGGAGGGACAACCCGAGAAGGTCAAAAAACCAAAAAAGGTCTACTGCTACATATCGCCAAAGGTACGCAGTCAGCCTGCTTTTATGAGCTGTTCTTCTGCCTGACACCGAATGACACTGCTTTTATGTCAAACAGCAACTATCAGTGAAGGAATTCTACCTGAAAATTATTCCATGGCGCCTTTTTACCTTTCGAGTATGTCCAGGAACTAAGGTGAGGGCTACTGATTATAGAAAGCTGCTGCTGCTTGATGTGGCAGTTTTTTTAACTTGACTGTGAATCTCTGCTCCATTTTCAGTTCACCTACTATGGTCCTGACCCAGTCCACAAGTACCTAACCCTTGTGGTGGATGATGGGATACAGCCTCCTGTCGAGCTCAGCTGCAAAGACAGAAACATCATGGCTGCCACCTTCATTCGCTTCCTTCACAAGAACATTGGTTGGTTTCAACTCAGTGTGAAGACATGACTGTGTCTTTTGCAGAGACTTCTAGCAGTCATTTAATAATGCTCTTCACAGGCGGCTCTGAAACCTTTCAAGACAAGGTGAACTTTTTCCAGCGTGAACTCAGGCACATTCATTCTAAGAGACCTCGCACCAAGACCTGCCTAAAGATCACTCGACACGCTATTCTAGACTCAGTGAGTCAGACGACACGTCTTCATAGATCGTGTGACGTTGGAGTTGATGCTTGTCTCCTCTTTCTTTTTTCTGTTGCTTAGTCCCTAAAGGCTACCAGGAACTTCTCCGTGTCAGACTGGAGTAAAAACTTTGAGGTTGTGTTTCAGGATGAGGAAGGTAAACTAAACGTCGGCGTGTAACTGACTGTACTTGTAGAGAATTTAGCTGGAACTTGAACTTGTGACCTTCTCTGCAGCTCTGGACTGGGGCGGGCCTCGCAGGGAGTGGTTCGAGCTCATTTGTAAGACACTCTTTGACACCTCCAACCTGTTGTTCACCCGCTTCAGTGACAACAACCAGGGTCTTGTAAGTTAGTTCTCTAAACCACCAAGGCCTCAGTGCACTTAAACAACGTTCATGTAGGAAATAAGACATCACCGCTGCTTTTTTTTGTTTGTTTTTTTTCCGTCAGGTGCACCCAAATGCTGAACGTTCGCCCCATCTGCGTCTGAAGATGTATGAGTTTGCAGGTCGTGTCGTAGGGAAGTGTCTGTACGAGTCTGCGCTGGGTGGGGCCTACAAACAGCTGGTCCGAGCTCGCTTTACACGTTCCTTCTTGGCCCAGATCATTGGCCTTAGGATGAACTATAAGGTAAGAAATTGAGTATATTGTCAACCATATCTTCTACTTCTTCACAGAGAAGGTAAAATTCCATTATTATTCCAAAAGTAATATTTGTTTTTCTGCATCCAGTACTTTGAGACCGACGACCAGGAGTTCTACAAAACTAAAGTCTGCTTCATCCTCAACAATGATGTGAGTGAAATGGACTTGGTGTTTGCCGAGGAGAAATACAGCAAGTCGGGACAGCTGGAGAAGGTGAGGCAACACTTTGGAAAGAATCGTCACTTTTATCTCTGATGTAATTTCACAGGCGATGGAAGCATTAAACCAAACAAAAGAAACCACATTGCTTGTTTGGCAAGCATCTCCTGCAGTTTGCTCTTAAAGAGGGGAGTGGTGGGTTTACATTAAGGTGGACAAGAAGAGCCTGGGAGTCCAAGGCCTTTAACTGTATGTGTAACTCCATGTTGAAACAGTTTAGCTTCTTCAAATTAAATGCACATGTCACTGTATTTTTCAAAAACCCATTTAAATGATTTGTTGATACTGTTTAACCATTACTCCTTTTCATGAACATCTCTATCCTGCCACATGCAGGTAGTGGAGCTGATCTCAGGAGGAGCTCAGATTGCTGTGACCAATGAAAACAAGATGCATTATCTGAACCTGCTGGCCCAGTACAGGCTCGCCAGCCAGGTGAGGGACGAGGTGGAGCACTTCCTGAAAGGTACCGACACTAGCACAGCTGCAGTCTGCTGGTTTTTTACCACTTCCTTAGTTTGACATCTCTGATAAAATGCTAAGTTGTAATTTTACAACTGATCAATTGCAGGTTTGAATGAACTGGTTCCAGAAAACCTCCTAGCCATATTTGATGAGAATGAGTTGGAGGTATGTGTGATTGTAGCAAACCCCAGCTGATATTTAGCACCACTGGATGTTTATGGTGTTTTCTTCACGTCTTCAGCTGCTGATGTGTGGCACCGGTGACATAAATGTACAGGACTTCAAAGCTCACGCTGTTATTGTTGGAGGATCGTGGCACTTCAGAGAGAAAGTATGTCATGGAAAGTCTCTTGGCATTTTCCCCATAACAGCGGAGCGCTGACGGAAATGTTGATGTTCTGTTGACGCAGGTGATGAAGTGGTTCTGGGCTGTGGTGTCCAGCTTCACCCAGGAGGAGCTGGCCCGTCTGCTGCAGTTCACCACTGGCTCCTCTCAGCTTCCTCCAGGAGGATTCAACACGCTATGCCCCTCTTTCCAGATTATCGCTGCCCCAACGCATAGCACCTTGCCCACCGCACACACCTGGTGAGTAGAGGATCATGATATGACTGTAAGTCAAACCAAGTGTGTCTTTAATAGCTCAACTTAAGTCTTACTGAAGATGTTGGTATGTTATTGAGGAGTGCATGTACAACGTCCTCTGCTTCTAGCTGAAAAATCAATTCCAATGATGTCATTATAAGAAGTTATGTAGGGACTGGACTACCAAGGTTAAATCCTCTAGTGTTTCAGCAACCATATGACATCATCTGAGCTGAAAATCTCCCCTTCATCTGGAAGCAGAGTGGCCATTTGAAATGGCAAGAGCAGATCCATGTTTACCACCGTTTCTATACATTTAGTCACATTAGAATCATAGAAAGCAGTTTTAAAATTGATGAAATCACCTTTTAGTAGTAATGAAGCACTTTCTTAGATCTTGTAATAATTTGATCAGACTTGGTCGTCTGTACAGTTCATACAGTCAGTAGTGTATATATATCGGAAATAGTCTCTGGGTTTGGTTTGCTTTCATGCTGGAAGCAGTTTTCTCATTTGAGACCTTCTCAGGGGTGTGAGGTGTTGTCCGGCCTTTCCCAGTGGTTTGCAGCTTGTTGTGAAGCGTTTGTGTTTACGTACACAAAGCTGTCTCTTGTCTGCAGACTTTGACAAAGACGCACCCACTTTGAAAAAGAAGACTTTGTAAAAGATTCTTCCCTCTTTACATAATTCTTCACGGGTAACGAGCCCTGCTTTTCCTTCCCTTCGCGTTTCTGCTGCTTGAGCTGTCTTATGATTAAACTCAGTGTGGGGTAGAGTAAAGAGGGCAAATGCCAAATAAAATATTCTGCCTAACTGTGTAAATGTTGTGTAGCATGTGTGGGTTTGAGGCATTCACTGACTTCCCTGTGATTCTTTCCCGTCTAGTTTTAACCAGCTGTGCCTCCCTACCTATGACTCCTACGAGGAGCTGCACAAGATGCTGAAGCTGGCCATCAGTGAGGGTAGCGAGGGCTTCGGCATGCTCTGACTCTGCCCACGCCACTGCACCCACCCCTGCATTCATTTACATTTAATATTTGGGCTTCTTGTCGAGGAATCGCCCAGATTCTCTATAAATAGTCTCTCGGGATGAGAGCGCATTACAGAAACTTCTAAAAGGCTGAAGTGGACTAGCTACAGTCTAGTCCTCCTCTGTGTACATAGAATATCCGCTTTGGTTGAAAAATGGAAGACTGGTCTGCTTTGGGTAGTTTTATTTCCTAATGATAAAAGTTAGCTAAGTTTTATGTTTGAAGGGAAGGTGATGCTAGAGCAAAGGCCTTGGGTTTTACTGTATAACTGCTTCTTTTGCGTTTTGCAAACTGAGGAACACTTAACGTGCAGCAGCAGCCGTCATGAGATGTGGTTGATGCGTGCATCTACAGCACTTTGGCCTTAATCGATCAGGGACTGATGTGTGTATGTAAATACTTTCCGTTGCTTGTACAGACTAGTGTGTGTGTACATGGGTTGTTTTTTCATTTGACATTTATGAAGAAGGGATTTCTTTATTGTTGCACATTCAGTGGGATGAAACTTTGTGTAAGTTATAAGCTTTTTTTTCCATGACGAGTTAAATGGGTTTTAAAAGGAGCCAAGTAATTTTTGTTGTATGTTTTTAACTTATTGTGTCTTGACAAAATGTTTGTGTCGACCCAACTGTGTGTCTGGAGCTGTTGATGTGACATTCTATAACCTGCCTTATTCATGCCCTTTGCCTCTGATTGTATCCAGGGACACATGGAGGTGAGAAACATAATCACTGACTGCTAATAGTTGCGATGTTTCTGGCAGAGGTCACTGTGGATGCTGGGAGAGCCCATATATAACAAGCGTTTGTTATATATGCTGTATGATTTTTACCTTCTCACTCATGGGTTTACCTCAGACTCCGAAGCCCACCTATGCATCCTCAGGTGCACGTTCATGCACACACGGCAAAGGTTGTTCATAGTTGCCTCCTACACATTTTAACTGTTTAGCCATATTATTCCACATCCTCCGTGAACTAAAGGCGTATGTATTTGTCGTTCCCTCTGTTTTTCTGTAAACTATTTATTTTTATTGCCGTTGGTTTCATCTCAACCATCCAGACATTCCCGTTTCAACGTTTACATGTTAATTAGCAATTTTGTACTAGTTTGTGCTGCTGGTCAGAAAATGTTTAAGGCTTTTATGGAAACTTGTGTTTAAAAAAAAGGGATAAATCTCGATAGTATTTCAATACTTCCCCAAAGAGCATTGGAATAAACTTTCATGCTGTTCCTCACGTTGTTCTCAGTGTCCACAGGATTGAACTCGGCCGCGAGAGATTTAACGCAGTTTTCACCGTTTTACAGCAGGTCTTACACTTTATGTTGGATGTTTGAGGGAAAGAAAATTCAACATCAGATTCCATGGAAAAGCATTTGTTTCACAGGTTTAAAAGGGTGTTTGTGATCTTTGATTTGGGTTGAATCATGTTCAATTCATACTGTGTGTTTTCATCAATAATACCAATGACTGAGTGACATATTTAGGTATAAGTAGTTGAAGCATCACATGGGTTCAGTGGTTCCGTTAGACCACACGTCCATGACGTCCTGTAGTTTTATGGCCTTTCGTGTTTTGCTTTTTATGAGGATGGTTTCTGGGCTCAGTGGACTGATTGTGACTTTTAGCAATGTAGATATTGTGAAATATTTGCCTATGACTCTGAAGCTGAGGAACTTTTTCCATTATCTTTTTTAATGAAAAGCCACTGCGTTTGAATGTTTGAGATTTTCTGCTCTGCAGGTCATTTGATTATGGGAATAAAAACGATGGACTAAATCCTTCAGTCTTTGCATCATGTTTGCGTTCACCTCACTTCTCCAACCTGCATTCTGGGCTCGTACCTGGAACACTGCCTTTTAATAAAGATGTTCCTGAACAGAACAATTTTCCAACAAGGCTCAATAAATAATGTGGTCCTAATAGTTCGCTGCTTTTAGCTCCTTGTAGGGTTAAAATGTTTCTGAGCACTGCAAACAAAAGAAACAAAGACACTTTGCTGGTCCTTGTTCATGTTTGAGGCTCAAGGGGGCAGTGGGACTCCAGGAGAAGCAGGTCTCATCCCTTGGGACAGATTAGCAGCAAATAAGTGATGAAGGACTCACCCTCTACAACTTTACGTCCTCTCACATTGAAGCCCCTCTGTTCTAGACATCCCTCATGTTCAGCACAAAAGAACAGCACAATAAGCAAAGAGCGTCTCACAGCTGCACCGTGTAGAGAATATGATAATGAAAAATAAAGGAAATGTTAAATAAGAGGCCTTTTTTGGTCTTTTTGAAGGAGACAGAAACACTAAATATGTGCAGACTGTCATTAATCATCACACCCACGTGTTCTAGGTGAGTCTCACTGGTTTGAACAGGCAGAAAGCCGTCTTGCAGGACTCCAGTTTTTCGGTCCTGGCGTCCACCTGCAGATTTGCATAATGGTTGTTTCTCAGATTTCCCAGAGGAATGTTCACTAAAGGCAGCACAAATCAGGAAGTCGTCCTCTGGCTCTCACTGAGCAATGTCCCACAGCGGAGGAGCTCTGCTCTCCCAGAGAACCTGAGAGACTCTGCGACAACGCTGCGTTTTTGTAAATGCATGGTTCGTGTCCATCAGCAGCAAAGATAACGCTCCTCACAGAGTCACGGAGCAGAAACGTCTTGTGCATCTTAATGTGACTCCATCAGGCTGTTTGCTTCCCATCCCAACACGCAGGCCATTACCTCATTACCTGAGTGGATGCTGCTGATTACTGGCCAACAGCTGCAGGTTGATTAGGCCCATTTTGTGGCCAACGTTGATTAGGATTGTTGAAGGACATCTGAGCATTGTTTGCAACAGAACGTTCTTTATCCCACATTTAGGAACTAAGGCCTCTCTTCATTTATTGGATAAAGTCACATCTCTGCAAACTTGCTGTCTTCAATTCTGACGTTTGTCAGTGTGATCCTGTGCTTTATAGGTTTATTGGGAAAACAGCTGTGAAAAATGATCATCATATTGATGACAACAGTCTGGCATCTACGCGGAGCAGAGGAATGTATGGATGGAACACTGCTGCTGATTAAAGAGAGCTTTTCCAAAATAAAGATTCTTTATTGCTGCTATCAATCCTCTGTGATTTACGTGCTGAGACCTGGCTCTCAACATCTGGGCTGGGACGCTGGGAGGCCACACTGAAGACCATCTACACAGACATGAAAAGGCCTCATTAGAATACATCCTTCTAACAAAAACAGGACTGCCAGCGCGTCTCGCCTCGGCGTAAACATCTGTGCATGCGGCCGAGGTCAGAGACGAGCAGAAGCCTGCAGCAGTGAGACGTCTTGAAAAACAATTTGCAGTGAGATAAAGTGTCCCCCAGCTGATGGATGTCTATGTTATATATGATGCTGGAGACGTCCTGTTGATCCATGGGCTTAGTTGTCCTGCTGGGATGTACAACTGTATTATATTCACTGTGTTGGGAAACACTTCAGTCGTTCTACATCCTCTGTAAGGACGGGCCTCTAATGCAGAGGCCAAGTGTTTCACAGATGCCTCATGCTGCTCCACCCTGCTGTCAGCCCCGTGTCACCACAGCAGGTATGAATCAGCTGTGAAGTCAGATCACGCAGACGATGTGTTTGTGCTGACTCTGTCAGTCACTGGTCCAAACTGGCGTATCGCGACATCTGGATGACTCATGCGCTAACTTGCAGAAATTATACTAATGAATGGATTCTTATGAATCCATAAACAAAGGCGCACCAGGGCCACGAGGTCAGGACTCATACACAGATCACCTGCAGCAATGAATTAAACAGCCCTTCATCTTCCCGTCTTCCACCACCTCAACATTAAAGCCACTAGGTGGTGATGATGCTGTGGCTGGACGCTCCTGAACTACAGTATGACACCGATGGCTGGCGCTGGTACAAATGGACCTGTGGTACTGGCCTCTTCCCCCACAGCCACAGTGAACTGTGACGCCTTCAGGCTGCTGATTCTGAGCACTCACCGGGTCAGATGTCTGAGTCCGTGGTTGGAGCCGTGAAAAAATGGAAGCGCCTTCATTTAGAAATTGACAGTTTTGCTTCTGTCCACGATTGCGACTCAACTACAATAGCAGATCTGGCCATTAAATGTGCCATGTCCCTCTATTTCCTCCTCAGCACCGTTACACGTTTATCTGCACGCCAGTCTCACTTTCACATCTGTCTGTGAAGATGAATCTGAAAAGTAAAATGTGAAAAATGAGCCCCATGGACTTTTTGGACGGTGCACGAGCGTGGAGGCTGTTGCACCGCGTGCACCACTACATGCAACCAAACGCACTGACGTGGACCTGCAGCGAGCACAGAGAGGTTCAGTCCACCTGCCGAAACTGCTGATCCTGTCCTGAACTCTGCCAAAACGTCTCTGACGGGAGTGGTCGAAGGGAAGGGACCACCCTGGTGGGAGGAACAGGGTGAGGCCGTGGTGCAGCTGACAGACAGATTGACTGCATCCTTCAACGTGCCCAGCTCTCAGGTTTGATGATGGCAGGCAAACAAGCTGTGTTCACCTCAGCTGCGTTCACAAGACGCCTCCCGACACTCACCGCTGATGTGAACTGCATGTAATCATATGGGATCCTACCCGCTAAGCTTTTCCCTGTTAAAGGATTAATGCCCCCCCTTTGAAGATATCAGGCTCCAAGCCCATTAGAGGAAATGATGTCATCCCTCCAGGCTCCTCTTTCCCGTGCTGAGAGGAGCCCACTGTGGGGCATGGCAGGAGTCCCTTCCTGTCGGAGGGTGTGAGCCACCCAACACGATGATGAGGAGACGTCCAGAGCAGCCTGGACCCACTTTAAAGGCGAGGAACCGGGACGTGGGAGATGTCATGGACGTGGCAGCCAGAGTTTGTCCCACTGCGGCTGTGGGTGGGATCACCGGCGTCACTGTGGATTTCCTCTCAGGGTGGAAATACGCCACCAGTATATTTCTACACCAAGAATATCAATAAGACTCAAAACAAAAATAATCACGACAGTTATTTGCAGTGTGTTTGTATCCAAAATGTTCTAAAGCGGTTTGCAGATGCTGAAAGGTCAGAACTAAAGCGAACAGAACATTCTGGCTCCGGGCTGCGACGCAGACATGCTTTCGATTCGCTCGCTCCATTGGGATAAAATGACTGAAATCCTGCGAACGTTAGGTTGTCATCAGAATCCCTCAGGTCAGCTGTTAAGCTGCATCCACGGAGCCGCCGTCATCATTTACATAAGCGGCCAATGAGGAGGTATTCACCGTCGTCTGTGGACGCGGCCGCAATATTTTCCATCCACTGAATTAATCTGGGATCTTGTTACAGTCGTTAGAAAACGCAACAGCAAGATTCTTGTGGTAAAGTAAACATTACATCAGCGGGAACGACCTCTCCAAGGAGGCTTTCATGGAAATAAACGTCCCAGTAAATATACAGTGTTCACCGCTGACGTTTTCACTCACAGATTCCCCACGTTTTCCATTTTCTGGGGTTTGTGCCGCGAACATGACAGTGACATAAACACTGTTATGCAACCGAAGCAGTTCCTGGGTGTTTGTGATAAGAAGATGAAGCTCCGTTCTCTTTAGGCTCGTGATTAACGGCTCCCAGGTTGCTTCCAGATGTGGACCGGCCTCAGACACACTCCAAGTACATTTTCTGATCAATTCATCAATAAGCGAGTGAGTGACCCTACACAACGATATTCATCATCTGAGGGGATGAGGCGCTGATGTAATAAGGAGATCTGACTCTTTGCATCATTCTTTATGTTAAATGCTGGACAGATGCTTGGTCCCGGCCAGCGATGACCAAACTTCTCAACACTCTCCACTGCCGAGATGAAAACAATAAAGTGGTGGAAACAGGAATGGGACGAATGTAAATGTTGTGGATCAAAGCTTGTAATATCAGCCAGGCTTTGGGTGGAGAACGTCTACAGCTGCATCTGCCCAACGCCACAGGTTGGGTTTATTTTATAGGGAAGCCTGAAATATTCTGGATGCGTCTCCACACAACAAACAGAGACTGTGTTGTTTATGAACATGGCCGTTTACGCCGTCTGAGCTCCAAGTCCAAACCGTGAGCCGATTTCAAACGTGAAACAGAGCGGCCACTGACTGCAGACCAAGGACACGTCTCAGCATCGGCACCGCTAAACAGAAACAGCTCCAGGACCTTATCAGTTTGTTAACAGTTCTGGATAATTGACTCATCCATCATCATTTGTTTTCCCACTCAGCTGTAAATCTGTTTTTATTCATTTAGCAGTTGATTTTTTCTTTTGGTGCACTGAGCCAGGATCACAGATGACACTGGGTCCACTCTGGTGACATAATGATGATGGATTGATGCTGTGGTGAACTACCTGTAAAGTCCAGCGTCAGCGTTGAATAAAGGTCAAACCAGGCCGGACTCCTCAGTCCACAGCCGTCGTCCTGCT
Organism: Betta splendens; assembly: GCF_900634795.4. Lineage (NCBI taxonomy): Eukaryota > Metazoa > Chordata > Actinopteri > Anabantiformes > Osphronemidae > Betta > Betta splendens. The sequence continues at coordinate 2,288,382 of NC_040900.2, read as the reverse complement.
CTCAGCCTGACGGTAAACGGTGCCCAGTGTGTGACCACTGGGTCATGTAGACACACGGCTCACGGTGCCATGTGAAGTCATGAGGATCAGCACCATGAGGAAACTCACCTTTTCTGGCACTTGGGGCTGTGTAGCAGCAGGTCTGTCTGCGGGCTTATTAAAACTTGGCTCCCTAATGAACATTTGCCCTTGAAGCCTGCTGAGCGCTCGCTGCTCCTCAGGAGACGGCTCTGGACACACGGGGCCTCTCTTCCTGCTCCCTACGGAGCGCCCGAGTATAAAAGTCGGCCGCGCCGGGAGGACGGGCTGGAGTCATATGAACGCTTTCACATCACAGTGAACTGGAATGTTAACAGCAGAACAGATCCAGCCTGTTTCCCAGTCTTTGACCGTGTGAGCTGATGAGCAGAGCAGTCGCCGGCGCTGCGGATGTTTTCTGTTTAGCGTTGAGTCACTGTCAACTTGTAGTCGTTGCCGCGGGTGATTTAAAGTCGCCGCCGAGGCATGAGAGCGCGGCGAGGAAGAGCCGGTTCCACACGGAACCGTGTCATGACTTCACACGGGAACGTATGTGCAGCTCAGTGTGAGCTCGTAGACAGTTTGTCCAGTCTAGGGTTCAGATTTACAAGGTGTGTGTGTGTGTGTGCGTGTGTGCGTGTGTGCGTGTGTGCGTGTGTGCGTGTGTGTGTGTGTGTGTGTGTGTGTGTGTGTGTGTGTGTGTGTGTGTGCGTGCGTGTGTGCGTGCGTGTGTGCGTGTGTGTGTGTGTGTGTCTTTCTGGTCCGTCCGTCCGTCAGTCCATCCGTCCGTCTGTTCCACTTCACATCTGGCTGGGATGACTTAGACACAAAGTAAAAAACCCTCAGATCAAAGAGATTCCTCCGAGCCGCCGTGATGAATGGAGCAGTTTTCCCAAACATCTGTTAGAGGCCTTGGTGTCTGTCTGCCTGGAGGCTCTTGCAGACAGGTCAGTGCAGTCATGGAGGCTTCCTCCCTGAGCCTCACATGCCCATTCTTCCCCTCAGTCCCCTCTAATGGATCCCATGGTCTTAACAAGGTTTCATTGATGGCCGTTGCGCGAGCTGGACTGCAGTTCTGCTGCTGTTGATGTTACCCTATTGACCCTCACACTGGAGGGATCCCCACCCCAACACTGGAGATTAATAGTGCGAGCACTTTGAAGTAATTGCGGCTAATTGTCGTGTCATCTCCTTTTCCTTTGAAGCGTGTTCGTGATAAACAGAACTTAGGTCAACAGTTTATTCTGACTAAATGGACTATGGGAAAAATGTTTAATGGATTGAAAAATAACAAATTTATCATGCGTAATAGGAAGCTATTCAGGTCAAATTGACCTCATGTGGGGGGTAAATCGCATCATAACTTTCTGGCACTTGACTTTCACTGTTAATTGGGGGCAGTGAAGAAGATTTTTCATTCACCTAACTGAAGCAAGCACATGATTCTCTGCTCGCAGCTAACCAAGCATGAGGCCGATGCAGCGGGACCAGCCGCCATCATTATTACAGCAATACTTGGAAGTAAAGTCAAGGCTTTGGCTCGAACTGCTGCAAGTGCGATAACAAGTTCATGTGCTGGAGCGTCAGAAAGCGAAAGGCGCGTGTCACCAGTGAGTCAGACCCGACGGCTGTGCATCACCCATTCCCAGCAGCGAAGGTAAACATAGCTGAATTACTCAGCATACCACAGGCTAATTTAGAAACAACCCACAGTTTAGTCAGCTCTCCTCCAGCGTGTGTGCAGTCGGGCCGTGGGGCGGCTCAGAAACAACAGCTCTGTTTTTAGTGTCATCCTATCAAAGCAGCCAACGCTGTTTGTCTCAATGTCCTAAAATAATCTCTTGTGGGTCCTGTAGAAAAACGTGAGGTTTCAAAACTTCCAGAGGAGTGAGTGTTATAAATAGACTGCATGTCTTTACTATTACAGGCCTAATACAGTACTTGCTTACAGTGTGTTGGGAAATAATTATTAAGTGAGGCCAAGTCGAATAAAAGCTCTTTTATGAGCTCTGCAGGACACTCGTTAAAGGCAGATCTAAAATGTAGGAGCGGATCCGACGCGTTTTTAGCTCGACACTGTCGATGTTTAAGTTAATGTGTTCCAAATCAAACTAATGCCTGTTCATAGTATAAACCCTGAGGTGCATTACCTTTAACCCAAATTCAAAATGAACCTATTTAACGCCTCCTATGACTCACGCTGTGTCAAAGTCTGTTATAAAACTGCGCTGCAGAGAGTCATCAGTTAGTTATTTAGTAGATAAGTGGTGTTTTTCTCCTGTGGTGGGTGGAGAAATGGAGTGTAATTGGTGCAGATATCCTCTATCCTCTTGGTAAAGCTGCTAATGTGGAAAGTACTTGACCTTGATTTTCCATGGTGCGTTCATGGAGACGCTGTGCACAGGGCGCCGTGGTGCTCACAGGGGACGCAGCACTGCTTCAGGACGAGTGGTCTCAGCCCGTCTAAAGGTCACAGCCCGACGACCTCACGGACACAGGCCCAGAAGGCCGGTGGAGAGCCGGAGGATGAACGCTGGTCTATCACTCAAAACCTGCATCACAATCAATAAAGGCATCCCGCTGTCACCAGCACTGATTTATCCTCAGCTCATCCAAACGTTTCAGCTGCATCTGGTGGGTTATTATGAGCCCCCACATATTGGGAAAATGTATGCTTTCTGGAAAAGTGTAGCAAGTCCACGTCTGACCCAGTTGGCTGCCAACACGATCCACCCTTTGAACGTGCTCCAGTGGCATCTATCATGTGGTGCAGATACATCATGCTGCATGTTGTTCATTACTCCAACGACGTCAAACGTAGAGAGGCAGAGGGACGGTGCCGCAAAAGTCAAAGCTCGAGGGGAAAATGTAAAAAAGAGGGAGTGCAGAATGAAACTAAGGCGCTCGTTATGTTTTATGTTCATCTTTAAATTGACAGTTTGAATCATAATAAAACAGCAGGGAGCGTCTCTTTTCTGTGTCTGATGCAATAACACACCAACAAACTTCATCTCTGGTTAAATATTACAGCGGTCATAAGGTAGCACAGCTTCCTGAATCCCATTTAAATAGCAGAGGTGCTTCTGTCTTCCTGATCCTGATACATTCACCTTAATCAGAGAAATATTTAGCCCATAGATGGAAGCGTCTGCCTGTCGTCTTTTAATTCCTCCAGTGCGTCAGAGACTCTGACCCTCTGAGTTCCCTGAATACCAGCAGAACACATCTGTTCAGCAACCACTTCGAGCCAAAACAACTTCATCATCATCTAGTGAGGTTTTTCAAAGAGGCCAAAGGGTTAATTCGTAAAAAGGAAGTACTTAATCTAATCATTGTCACACTTTTCTTGCACATTGCAAACCAGGCAGCGCAAAGTCTTTGTTAACTTAACAACTCCCCAAGAAATGAATGAGCTGATTATTCAGTTGTGAAGTAATGCAGGGTGGACGCGTTGCCAGCGCTGTGACATCCATTGGAAACGGAGCCAAGGATGCGAAAGTCTGGTTCACTTTAACATGTTTCTGGACCGCTCTGCTGTTTGAGAGCGCGGAGGGAGGTGATAGATTTCCCCTTCGTGAGCACTAACGTATATAAATGCCAGTTGTTTGTACAGTCCGGCTTGGAGTCACACACACACAAAGAGTGTTCCATTTTATCAAACCAGCGTGTGAAAACAACAATAAAAGCAGGCAGGACGATCATCAAAGCCAAGGTGGACGGGCCTTTTTTAAATGCCGCCCATGTGACCTACTTCTGTTGCACAGCTGACAGCGGTTCATTCACAGAGGCTGGGAACGACCCGCATCCTCGCTCTGAGCACATCACAGTCACAGTCCCTGTCTTTAACTGCTTCCTGTTGCTGCTGGATGGCCTGTTTCATGTACACTGCTCCGTGGAGGTCATCCATAACATGTCCTTCAAGTAAAGCTGTCATGTTTAATGAAACCAGCTACATTAATAAAGCACATCATTCCAAACAAACCGCTTTCTTCCATTTTCCCCAGGTCCTCACTACTGCTCAGTCTGAACAATGTCAGTATTATGTTAGATGCAGTGGAACAGGGGTTCTGATACCAGCAGCAAAAAGAAGACATGGACGAGCTTTGATCATCAGAGACCGGTTCACACGGATCACTCAGAAGCCTGGAGGCAAAGCTGAGAATATACTGTACACTTAATAAATGACTTAACAGGAGGTAATGATGCTGTTCTAATGGCTGCACTTGAATTCAGACCAACGGTAAACAGGTAAATGTGCAGCATTTAAGATTCATCAGAAAGTACGAAATGCATGAGAACCCAAGACTTTTCTGTAGAGGCAGAAAGTCAAATAGCTTCTTAATGACCAGCATTGTTTTTTTTCAATTGTAATGGCATAAATAGTTGGATTTTGTTATTACAACCTTGTGCTTTGTAAAAAAAAGTGGAGTATAATGCAGTTATATTTCTGCACTGGATTTGAAAGATGATAGGAGTGGCAACACAAAGAAGTCTTTGTGTAGAAGCACTGGTTTTAGCCAGAGACATCCTCCTGGTATTTATTCTCGAGTTTCTCCAGATGCTGCAAATTGTGTAACATTGGGCCACATTAGGGCCGACTTTCATAACATGCCTAGTTGCTCTACAGATCCTCAGCGATTTTATGCCACTGCGGGTAGTTCTGCCTTTTAACGCCACACTTGGAAGAAGTTTATTAGCTCAGCTTCAATGTCAAAGTTGATGTGAGATGTATCCAGATGTTTAGTCCACTTTCACACCAAATGTAAGTGTGCAGTTAATTCACACACAGCATGTAACGCAATATGACAATAACAGTGATGACAGGGACAATAATAAAAAAGTTTTATACAGTTTTGTAAAATATCCTTCATCTATGTTTTTAAATAAAGTTAATTTGAATGACGCTAGCTTACTTCTTGGCCGCGCTAGCTGCCCTCGCTACTTAGCTGTCATTTACAGCCTTCGCACGAAACAATATAAAACCTTAAGATGAACGCTTGTTATTAATGTGAAAATAAAACGGATCCGTACATGTGTGCGTCGCTTTGCTACAGACCGCTGCCGTGGATCTGCCCTGCTAGCTTTTCAGGTACCGGAAGTGTATGAACCTGCAAGCAGAGGGTGAACAGTCCAGTAAGTGCATTTACAGTTAGACAGATGTTAAAGTCTAGCAAACATAGATAAAATATAAAACTTAATGAGAAGTAGGAATAAATGACTAAGTATTTAATAGCATGAACAGGTAATAATAAAGCTAAATGATAAATAGGCTATTAAAACTGTTAGCATAAGCTAATGAGTTTATACAGTAATTATGAATAGTTTAATCACAGAAATTGTGATTGTGTGACAGTTGTCCAAAAATGTAGAATATTTATGTAGAATGAGTGATAACCGGTTGAAATATTTTGTATGTAAAAGATTCTGAGAACCAGACTGAACTTGTGGACTGGTTTCCTTTCGCGCACCTCCTGTGTCACCTTTAACGGCGCTGCCGTGCCCTGTTCATGGGGGTCGTCACATGGTGGATGACGCTTATCATTGTGCCCCTGCAGTAACTGCCTATCATTTGTTTTAGGGTAATATTCCCTTTCAAAGCGTTGTGCGTCCCCTCTGTGGTAGGAAGCAGAATGGCCGGGCAGCCTGTTGGTTTTTCCCTGTGCTGCTGTGTGTCTTGGACGGCGGTCCAGCGAGTGGTAACGGTGCTGTGGGACCACTCGTGAGAGAGAGAGAGAGAGAGAGAGAGAGAGAGAGAGAGAGAGAGAGAGAGAGAGAGAGAGAGAGAGAGAGAGAGAGAGAGAGAGAGAGAGAGAGAGACAGCCGTGCATCTTTGCGGGCTGAATGGGGAGAGGGAGCCAAATCTCTCTGGGTTGTACACGATCCTACGGGAAAAGAGAAATGTGTTGTTTCCAGACTTTCGGGGGGAAAGTGATGATGCAGCATGGATGTGAGGCGGAGATAAATGGGATTTGTTACATAACTTGACCAGTTTTCCAAGGTTTTAGTGTGAGTTTGAACTTTAAGCTTCCTATACGTTTCACGTTCACATCAAAGGATCTGTCAAACTGCAATATGCGTGTAGTGAATTACAGCACAAATTGGACTCAAAGCCCTTAACACTGTGCTAAAATGCCTACACCCAGTAAATTTAGAAGGTCGTAAAAGTAAGTAAATAAATATTTCAGCAAAGGCGCTGAGTCTTTAAGAAACACATCTGGAAATGTTAGATTTTTTATGATGCTGCTGTAACGTATAAATTCAAATGTAAATTGAGGATAATGATTAACACAGCTGAATTCACTTTAATTGTCCCGATCACAGAAATCACAGAAAAAAGACGCAGTAACATGATGTAAGTTGGCAGCGTCACATCAAGTGCGTGTGGGCGCACGGACCGAGCGGTGCAGTGAGTGGAAACAACAATACGCTCGACGAGCGGGGGGGAGTTTCTTCTCGCGCAGCGCGTGCAGCCCCTACAAAAAAGTCCCGGTGCCTCCAGATCCAAGGAGGTGGTGATATTCATGGGAGCGCGGCTGAAACGCGCTCACTCGGAGCAGGAGTGAGGTTTCCGCTGCCAGCGCGGCTCTGGTTGCGTCTCTCTCGAACAGACCCCGCATGGAGTAAAGTTGGCTTAAAAACTCCCGCAGAGGCTTTTCCCCACTTTTGGACCGCTGCTGTGACGACCTGAAGCTATTGGCCCCACCTGGCCATTATGAGGCGGTCTCCAGGCTCTCTGCGCGCTCGGGACAGGATGCCGTCTTGCTGAACTCACCCAGTCGCGGATTTTCTACCAGCTCTCGTTCTACTGGCTCCTGAAGCGGCAGCGCCGTCTGCGCCTTTACGCGGTACTTTCAAAACTTTGTGCGTCCAAAATGGACCGCGCAGGCTTCGCCTTGGCTTTTTTGGCGCTTCTGACTGTGGCGCTCGTGCGACCCGGTGACGGTCACGAGGCCGCGGCAGGTGGGATGACCGACGGCGGCGTCTGGGACCTGCGGTCTGCGGGGACGGCTCAAGGTCATTCCGCCGCAGGAGCGGAGCCTCCCGGGGACTGCGTCCGGTCCAGGGCTCCGGTCCGCCGGCCCCGGGGCGCCTCGTCGCGCGGGGAGGGCGCGCACGCGTCCAGGGGCGGACCGGCTCACGCTGCGGGCGCCTCTCAGGAGGACGCGCCGTCCGCCGCCAGGCACGCGGGCAGCCAGCCGCACAGGAGCAGGGTGAGCCGCAGGCAGAGCGGCAGGAGCTCTGGCAGCACCAGGAGGCTGGCGGGGTAAGAATGACGGGAAAGCTCAGGAGAAGCTACGTCTAGCATCCATCATGGAGGAGAGAGCGAACAGGAACGTGCGCCTTAATGTAATGGATGGATTCTGACATCAGGGTCATGACAGGGCGCGTAATAATAGCTGAGGCAGCTTGTAATGAACAGCAAATTGTATGAATGCTTGGAGAGTGACTGCAGATACCTCCAGTTGTGTGTAGTTGCCTGTGGCCATGTATCACAAGAGCTCAACTGGAGCACTGGCTGCTTAACATTTGGAAATTCATGTAATGATCAGAAACACCTGTTCCTGGACTCTCTCCCTCCGCATGTTTGTCTCAGTTAAACTGCAAACAGGAGTTTGTTTCATTTGTGCCATAGGGTTCTGCATTTTGGAGCGTGTTTACAGAATAATCAGAGGAGGATTTGAATGTCTCACTTTGACTCAGAGTGAGATGTAAATAAAATGTGTTATAAATGCCCCCTGCTTTGACTACGCTGTAATTTATCCACAGGCATATATATAATTTACACTCATCTTAATACAAGCGAAGGCAAAGGACAGAGGCCGACGCGGTTGATACATCATCTTACAATGAGGGTGAATGGGGATGAGTGTGTACAGGCTCCCATCACAACTTAAAAACACCATTTCTGAATATATCTGTCACCCAGACAGACGCACTGATGTGTGGTTGAAACGAGGTGCCCTGCATTCGGTGCGTGCGTTATTGCAGCGCGGCGCGAATGCCAACAAAAACCTACTGCGGCGTTGAATGAATAGGCTTCTTTGAGTTTAAAGAAGCATTACGTAAATCGGGGGAATATTACCTTTATAGTAGTCTGCACGGTGATTTTAACGCTTTGATTCATTAGATTCGGATGAATCATCTGCTGCTTGTTAGAGAAAGTTGGTTCATGACACATTTCCTCTTGGAATTCCCACTCGGCTCACTCATTTACAGCGCCCTGCGGCACTGGCAGCGTTGGGTTCACTTAACTCCCCTCCACATTCAGCCCCGCTCCGTCTCACTCCCCTTATGGTTTCGGTGCACCTGTCAGATGTTTGACACATGAACCCGCACTCCAACATTTCATGTTAGCTTTATATATAAATATAACAAGGCGTGAACAAGGTGTTCTGTGTTCATGATACAAATTTAGTTTTATAGATTTTAATTACATATATCCATCCCCGAAAGGAATTTGAATGTGACGACTGACATCTTTGGCACCGGCTTGGCTTGATTTATGATAAGTTAATCTTGCCAGAGGGCCCAAAGATTTGCATGTTATTCCTGTGACCCCTCAGTAATACTCGCAGTATTTAATGAGGGCAACACAGATGAGGTCATTGAGTCAATTCCCATTATCTTCTCAAATCACCATGCGTCAGGCGTCCACTTACTGTAATATGTGCACAGATCCATGCCAATGCTTTGATTATTGCCCTGAAGCTCTAGCGGTGAGGCGTCTTTTCATCTGCCTCACTGTAAAGTGTGGGTTAAACAAGTGCAAAGAATCCAGTAAATCCACTAACTGTCATTTGCTCAGTGATATAAAGATGCAGGGTGCTTCTCACGTCCCCTGTGTCTCACATAATCCCTTCAAGGCTCAGATAACTCTATTTGTTTTTGCACTGGACTCTCGTGTAACCGTCAGGGACCTGTGGGTCCAGACTGAGATAGAGTTTCATGACTTGCCCTGACATTTTTATCAAATGAAATGCAATTATAGTTTAATTTCAGCTCTGTTCATATCAATAGTTCAGCCACATTTATTTGACACAGCTTTAGTAATTAGTTTGTCATGCAAAGGTCCAAGGCCTCCCTCCCTTATTAATATTGCTCTGTGAATAAGGACACGGTTTGTATGTGCTGAGGTGCTAATGGCATCTTCCTCCCTCTCTTTTTATCAGACCCAATGTCTGTGGAGGTCACCAGTGCTGCTCCGGTTGGGCTTTGGCACCAGGCACGAATCGCTGCATCAAACGTAAGTAACGACATGTCCCCTGCTCCTATTATTATTACCCCTCATTGTCAAGATCATCTTGTGGTGTTTGTGCATTAAAATTAGTACTCAGCGCTTGCCTTTTTTGAGTAGGCGCTTCAGTGCTGGAGGAAGTGCTTCATTATTTTACCACAGCACTGTTGGATGTTTTTACAGCCACATAATTGGGTAGAAGAGTGTGTGTGGAGTCAAGATATGAATGATAAATAATCAATCACAATAAAATGTCAACAGAGGCCTAACTCTGTCACAGCAAAACATCATCTTTACCTCTGGGCCTAAAAAAGCAACGGCTTAAAGAATGTGTCAATTTTATGCTCATGACCAGAACAGTTTTCTGCAAACGAAATAACAGGCTGTGATTGGAGCTTTCTACCAAGAGAGTTATATTTGGATTTTACTCTTGAATTAAAACCCACAGCAAGCAGTTTCTCTACTAGTATAGTATATACTTTATATATAGATAGCGGTTAGCTGCACATTTATTGTTTTAACTGTTTCTTCTGTGCTAATTTTCTCCCTCACACGCATACAGTCGTACACACAGTGGCCTCTGACTTCTAATTTGATCTCGTTCTCTCCTTCCCACTGCAAATACCTCATCCGCCTAAAGACATCCTCACTAAGGTGTAAATCAAATTTAACATGCACTGCAGTTACTCAAATTGAAAGAGCAAATACTTCAGTTCTCCCAGAAAGTAGCAGGTCCAGGCTAATGTGCCTATTTTAAACAAGGCAGTGCCTCTGAGCAAACCAGAGGTTTGTCTAACCATCTGGACCCTCTTACAGCTTGGCCCTCGCCCAGGTATGACTGGAGGCTATGCTATCATCAGCTGGGTGAAGCCCCATGGCCGGCAAGGTGCCAACACAAAAGACTGGAAGCCCCTGTATAGAGGAGGAAACACATTCAGGCTATCTTCATTCTGTCCTTGTCTGAGGCTCTGGCTGCTTTATAAGCAGAAGGCAGCATGAGAAAACATGTTCACGGGGGGGAAGAAAAGGAACCAACCTGTGGGAAATCCTCACTAAAGTAATGTCTAATATAAAAATTGTCAGCTGTGGAGCTCAGCTACAGTAGGAGGCTGGGTTGGGTGTCTAGGCTTCCTAACAATAGCTCCTTGTTCAGTGGGGTCAGCGCAAACGGAACCGCTAGGTGTCCAGGGAATACACCTACACGTCTGCAGAAATGTGTTCACTCCGCTGTCAGATTGGTATCTGAAGACTCACTGGTGCCCGTGTTCTGCTGCGTTTTGACAATTTGGCCAGATGTGCTCCACAGACTTTATTTGTATATTTGTGCAGTATTGTGTGACAGCCTCATTGCTGCTTCATTTTCCCTCTGGTAACGTTAAGTGCTGTAATTTGCTAAAACCTATTACCGGGTCTAATAATGAGGAGTCTGAAATGAACCTGTCTGTCAGCTGTTAATACACTGTAGCTGTCAACAGTCTACATGTCTTTACATAGAAGTCCTTAATGTGCTGAATGCTACACATAGTTAGTGTGTTTTCAGCATGTGATCAGGCCCAATGAAAACCACCAACAATTAAATGATTAAGCAATTAGATCGTTTTAATGAAATTTAAAGCGAATTTTAAAACAAGTCTCACTCAGATGAACAACTTTTTTACCAGGGTATGACAGTAATTGTGAGGTCCGTGAATGTTCTACACCTGCTTAAACTTGAATTGGTTGAATAGCAAACATTCAGGAACATTTGCAGCCAAAGCATTAGCTTTTATGTGGAATTACCCCCAGAAATCTGTTTGCAAAATAGCAAGTTACTTAACTGAGGAATTAGAAAGAAGGATTGATTTGCTGACATGTTTTAGGACAAACATACAGTAGTAACCCTCAATTAGTTGTATATCATTACACAGTTACTGTTTTGAACTTTTCATTCATCACATTTTGGAAGTGTTGACCCAATATAGCAAGAAGCTTTGAAGCCTGTGTTGCGGAGGATGTTGTAGACATCACATCTTGTTTAAATCTGCTCACTTTTGTCTTTGAACTCTGAAATGTGGCTTTAACTCAAACCTGACTGTAGGTCGTTACAACGTTGCACCGTGCTGTCAGGAGTAGTGTCGCTGTTAGGTTTGAGGTAAATGTTCATGCATTTCATATAAGGTGTAGGTTTTATATATACAAAAAAAGCTGTTCACCAAATCATGGCTGAAAAAGCCTTTTTATATGCCCACAGTGATAATGATTATATGTCTGGCAGGTGCACTTGTCATACCTCTTTTTGAGGCATGTTACAACTTTATGTAACTGAAATTTATCCTGAGGGAGATATGATATGACTAGAGGGGGAACATTTTATCCATCCATTGTATCAAATTTTGATAACAAGAGTGATTTAACGCTCTAGTGACTCTCTAGTTTTCCCAGAGCTGTAAAACCATCCCAGGCACGATAATCAATCCATCCCCAAACTGAATGTCAGCCAAAGTCTCCACAGTGGGACACCTGTACGATGAATTCACTCATTTAGACACAAAGGCTGGGTCAGGTTCCACAGACAATGCACTTAGTAGGTTGCAGCAAGCATCACTCCAGAACAGGGGAAACCAGGGGATTCAGTCTGGTCTGAGGTGATGGACGGCAGTTCTAGGTGGGGATGGAGTGATGTTGTCTTGCTCTGAATCCTGCAGTGATGCTATTAGCAGTTAGATTAACAGCATGCTCTGCAGCACACACAGTGGATGTGTGGGCCAGCAATGCACATATAAGAGCTCTCTGCAGAATAGACAGGAACTGGCTTCTCAAACTTCAAAGTCCAAGTTTATGCATTATTTTCTGTAACAGAACTCATGTTCCCAGACTTTACATCATCAGTTTTGCCGAAACGATGCAGCACATACGACGACCCAGAGAGGTTGAACCTTGAGAAAAGCCCGTAGATGGCTCAGGATTAAAAGCTGTTTCTGTCTTGGAGACTGAGGATGAAAGGTGCATGGAAGGACTTGCGTTGTTTTGGTGACTGACGCATGGTAACGTGGCAGAGAGGAGCATCCGTCTCTTTTTTTGATGGCTTCTCAGCTGTTTTTGGCTGCTGTGCCACTCAGGGCCCCATCCCAACCATAAAATAGCTCCTTATGCAGAAGGTATTTCACTTTCTCTTGCTTCACATCACACATCGTCTCATTCTCTTTTTATAAACCAAAAAAGGCAGGTAGCCTTTCATTCCTCATTTAACCTTCAGAGAATCAAGCATGGACTTGCTAAATCATGTGAACGGATCAACTTAGCTGTTAACATTTTTATGGTTACCTTCCTCCTTCGCCTGTTTAACTGAGTGGTTGGATTTACTGAAAGCCCCTAAAATCCAGAACCTTAAACACCATCACTCAGCGGTTCTGTGTAAATTTGTTAATGAAACTGTTTTTTCCTAACAACACAAATCATATGAACTTTGTATAATCTAAATGCACTTTTAAATTAATTGGTGTCTTGATTCAAACCTTAATTTTCTGTAAAACCCATCAAGCATCTGCTAAAGCATTTCAACCCTTCACAGCACAATTTGGGCACATTTATCTTTACCTGCTAGATAAAAGGCATCTCACCTTGTTTATTCTTAACCTCAGTTACATTTGAATATGTGTAGATTTCAATCCACAGCATTCAATAGGCAACCTCATATTTTGTAACTATTCAATTTAAGATAAGAGCAATATGTTGTTTTCCCAAAGACTAAGAATACGTTTTACAAGAACAGGAGGAGGTTTTTAAGATGCCACAGAGGCTTTATACGTCGTGCATGTGGATTTGTGGGGGTTGCACAGTTCAGAGTTCGGGGGCATAGCACTCCCTTGGCAACCTCTGAGGAGAGTTATGGGCCATTAGACAGATCCTGTAATCAATACGCACCCCTTCATCCGAAAGCCCATCATTAACATCCACGCCGGACAGCTCGCTCCACAAACCAGGAGTGCTGCCTTCGCTCCAGCTGGTGCGCCTGTTTGGAAGTTGCAGTCGGGTCTTGTTTTGGCCGTCTCCACCACATATTTTTCTAATTGCTACCATAGCAGAAAGTGTGGTGAAAATTAGGTACTAGTCAGCGTCTGGCCCTGGATGTCTTCCTGTAACATTTCTTTCTGTTTATTTGCTCATGAGCTGTTAGAAAAAGGAAACAATGTGGAGGAAAGTAGGACAAACCTGGACCTGCAAAGCTAAAAACATTCTTCAGTAACACTTGTTTGCTTTCTTTTTCATGGCATTATGATACAAGAAAGCACATGTGCTCTAAGCGGTAAATAGCAAGACTGGGCTTGATTGACACTTAGAGCACAACATTAACAACAAACGCCTCTTTCCTCAGTCACACACACACACACAAGCTTATGGAGGCCACAGTGTTGTTAGGGCAGCCCGTAGCAAACCATTTATCAAAGCACCCTGCTGCTTAAAGACCATATGGAAGCTGTTGGGATGTGATCCCTCAGGAGGATGGGGTTTTGTGGCTTTTTGGTGAACACCACGTCTCACACAGTCCCTTTGCAAGCTGTGGACACACGTACCCAGATTCAGCTCTCCTCCTCAGAATGCATCACAATGAGCTGAATGCGAGAGACACAGTATAGCAGTAATGTACATACGGTGTCATGGGTCAGATGTAGGTTAATAAGCTAAAACTTCAACTACTGTATTGGACCAAAACCCAATTTGGGTCTTAATTTAGTGAAAAACTACCCTTGTAAAACTTACCACAAAGAGACAATAATGGGTTAGTGTGTAGTATCAGGCTCCTTCTCTTCTGCTTCTGATTAGAAGTTTGATCCCTTTAATGAAAGCATGCAGAGTTACAGTAATAGGAGCCTGGTTCTAGACAGCAAAGTAAGCATTTGGCAAGCGTGAAATGATACCACTGGCACTGGCAACCATGTGGAAATCACATGTCGTAAAGAGATTAACACTCACTGGAAATGATTAACATTGAGGGGTAATTGTATTAACTGCTCAATAGACCAATTCTTACTTCTTCAGTGGCTGGAGACTGGTGGAGGTTTCTGCCGTCTTTAGTCCTAAACATTTCACATGCAGAGTCAGTGATGTGTCTCCTGCAGGATGGAATTTGTCTTGGAGACAGAAGTGCATCTAAACCCAAGCTTAAAACTGGTAACGCTGAGCAATTAGATGAACTAAGGACCATGTTTATACCAAATAAAGCTCTAAAATTACTGAGTTATCTATAAGTGTTATCTATAAAAAGTCCTTTTTTAGCTTGGCTCCTAAATAAATATCTTTTCCAGAAGTATGAATAGTTTGCATTAAGCAGCTATAAGACATTGTGTTGTCAGCAGGGATCTGCTGTTTTATGTGGCTTGGCTTTGTAGGAACTGGAAGTGCTATTTTGGAGATGTTTAGCGAGGCCCAGAGAGAATTCAGTTTCCATATTAATCAAGAGTTTTATTACTGATTGGTCTGGATAAGCGTGTTTGTTTGGAGGGTTCAGCGCTGCCAACAGCAGTCTAATAGTCTCCTCTTTTCAGATGACTGAATCTGGACACAATCTTGGCCCGTCTGCCTCAGTCTTAATTAAGGCTGTAATGTCAACGCCAGGAATGTTTGCCATTTCTCCTCTTTTATTTCAGATGGATTCTCGTTTTATTATTACGTTCGCAGAGTAATAATTGCTGCACATATTTGTAAAATGGGTGGAATGCGAGGCAATTAGTTTTAATGATGTGCAAGACCAATCTGCACGACAGCAATTACGGTGACAATGTGCTCAACAGCCCAGAGGCAGAGCCCAGAGACAACACAGACAGGCAGCGACGCTGTGCGCCGCAGCCACGCAAATGGCTCCATGTGGGACGCATGTCGCCCTGAAGTCACTGAGCCGCTGAGTCCACTGTGTTGTCAGACCAGGCGTGACATGTTTGCCTGGTATCAGTTCTGTGCCGGCTCACACGCATCCCACAGTAAGTCATCCATGACGCTCCATTTATTGGGTTATTTTCCGTGCCCGCCTACTGTTTTTCATTTTAACTGGGTTTGTTTAAAGAATGCACTTTCACACTTTGCAGAGGTCTCCATCTGCAGCAGCATGTCCTTGGAATCTGTGGTTTGTTTCATCCACCGCTTCGTCCTCAGACTTGAGGTTAAACAGACTCCGGACAAGGCAGTGGCATCCAGCCAGCTCCCACTTTAGTAGGATGATGTATTTTATTCCTTGCCAAACAGAGTTCAGGCAATTCCTATTTTATCCCATGATGGAAAATATCAATAGAAATCCCCAAGGAGCTAGATCTACATTTACCACCTGCTTCGGTGGATTATTTGGTCAAAATATTATCTATATCCTCCACTTTCACCCAAGACCAACAGAAAGAAAACGGTCCTGGACCCTGAGTCATACAGCAATAACAGGAAGTGTGCGGCAGGTAGAGCGCTGCTCACACCCAGTGGGGCCCTTAATCGACTGCCAGCACTTGTCACTGCCAAGAGCTGTGGAACGTTCCTGCATGTGATCTAGCAGTGTTCACAGCATCTGTGTCAATAGCATTCCATAGCCCTGTTGACAGAGCGCCGCTGTTTGCTTTAGCCACGACAGACCGGTGGCCTGATTTAGTGTTTGGGAACAATGTCATAAATCCTGCAGTGGCATCTACACGCATTGTGACTGAGAGCTTATTTGCTTTTTTGCTTCCAGTAACATGAAGATGTGGGGTGGTAGAATGACAACAATAATTTTTCCGTGAGCATGGAATGACCTCACAGCTGTGTATTTGCGGACAACTGAAAAATATTACACACTCATTCATCTTTCAAGCTTAGTGAGCCCCTTCAGATTTAATTAAAAAGGCACAGGTCCTTTGATAAAGTGTCAGCTTTACCAGTTGGCCGTCAGTAACCTGTTTTTCCCCATTTGCTCATTTTTTTTTATGACTGCTTGCTTTTATAGCTGCTTGTGTCACGATCTGCAACAAGAGGAATCCACTCTGTGCAGCAGCACAAAACTGAGCCATGAAGTTAAAAAAAGCTTCACTTCAGCGAGAAATTGGATGAGTATTTAATGTTAAGTGATACATTTAGCCGTGAAAGAGTAAATTGAACACGACAGTCCCTCCAGGCTTTCTGATGAATAATTGGTGAAAAGTGAAACTAATGGTGTCTTGATTGAATTGATTTGTGAGCCCCAGTGCTGAGATGACGGAAGCCATCCTCCTGCCACCGCCGCTTCGTGCACGCTCTGTCGTGACCTTTTGAAAACCTGATCTCCGTCTTTACTCGCTCCTCAGCGGACTGCCAGCCCCCCTGCCAGAACCGCGGCTCCTGCAGCCGGCCGCATACCTGCGTGTGCCGCTCAGGCTTCCAGGGGCCCCGCTGTGAGGAGGTGGCCCCAGAGCAGGTGTACATCCGTGACGGGGGCTCCCTGCGGCGCGTCCAACCCGGCACCAACCCGTTCCAGAAGGACCAACCGCGAAGAAGGCCCTCAGAGAGACAGGACGGCGAGTCCAGAGTCCAGACCCAACAACCCGCGACCACTAAGCAGCCGGCCCACACTGTGTAAGTGATACGACTGAGCTTCTGAACCAGGAAGATCTGTACTGTCTGTTCAGTTTGTTAATAAGGCAAGAAAGTGAAGTAGACGGAGTAACACCTAGAGCCTAATAGCTTCCTCCATTTTAGAACCTCGGTTTCATTTTGCCCGTTTCGGCTCTTGGCTCAGACGTCAGCAGTTTCACAGTTGTTTTGTGTTTTGGCAAACTTGCACCGACAGTTGAACAAAAGGGACATTTATACTGCATTTGCTTCTGCATTCATGCCATTCAATCCAAAACTGACTTTGCACAAAGTCATTTTATTCTTCTTATATAGACTTATAGACAGTTTATATTTCTAAAATTAACCTACAGTCTAGTGTTGCTGTTTAGGTGCATACGGAAGAAAAGCTACACAACAGTGTGTAACAGTCACTGTGTTGTTTTATGAAGACAAATGAGTCTTAGCTCCCATTACTGTCACACAGAACGACTCCCTGGAAACAAATTGACACCCTCCACCATTACCGTAGATTTAACTTAAACACTTGAAAGCACAGTATTACACTCTTGTTCAACACAGGTCGTGTTAATCTTGGCAATGAATCAAACCAGATGAGCGGGTTCATGTGTTAAATGTTTAATAAACCCAACGTAAAATAAATATTGAGCAATGCATGTGTGGAAAATGCTGAAAAATACAACATGATTTGCTGGACAGACCATTCTGCATCCTATTTTCTCTGGAAATAGGGCAGGAGGGTTATATTTTGTTTAGCCGTTGACTGTGCGAGTTTGTTATATAGATGTTGGAACAACTGTGACGATGACGTGTCCAACAAATAATTGCTCAGACGAGAGCTCTTTCAGTATATTCAGCAAATTCTCCGAAGACTGCTAATCAGACAGGCTTCATAGTTTCTGGCTTGAGCATTTGACTGTTTTGGTTCCAGTCTTGTTGAAAATAACCTCCTGGTCTGATTAATCATTTTGTCTGGTTAGAACCATACACTCGATCAAAGATGTTGACAGGGAGTAATTGTTTCCGGGAATATTTTGATGGATTGTTATTGCTCACAGGTTCAGACTTATCTTGTCAAATTGTCTCCATTTTGGACTCGGGCCCAGCGCTTTTTTAACCCACTTGCAGTCAGTTAGTGCCAGAATTTGTTTGGGCACCGAGGTCATCATTCACTTTTTAGCCAGTTTGTCATCTTGGTAATTGCTCTACACCAAACCCCTTAAACATTCTCAATTACATCTGACATTTATGGTGCTCCTCTTGCTAATTGTGAGGGTCTTGTGTCATTTTCTTGCTTTGCTGATGTTGTGGAATTAGCCTGCCTGAGCCATCCACATGTTTGCGGTAGCTTAGTGAAATGTTTTGGCAGATGGTTAATAAAGATGGTTCATAAAGTTTTTATATATCCTCCTTTCCAAAGCAGTTATCTTGAAGCCGTAGTAAATCATCTAATCAGTACCTCTGTTTGACGCACGATTGCTACGCATATGTTTCTCTGTTCAAGTCTCGGAGGACATTTTTGTGTCCTGAGTCACAGATCTGTGACAAATTGAAAGAAATGAGGACGCAGGTCAACACTGTAAGAAACAGAGGCAGTTTTTCTGAGTCACAAACTTCAGCAGAATCTGACTAACTGCTTTTAAGGCCGGGTGTTACTGTAAGTTAAAGTGAGGCATACGTTGGCATCCAGACTCATCCTCAAGTATTATCTGTTTTCACAAGTGATTTCTCTCAAACGAATCTGGCATAATTCTAGGATTTTTGCTTTTAAATGTTATTGAGGATTTAGTCTGTGGCTGCCTTTCATTGATGCTTCTAGAAAACTATTTGCAGGCTTATGTAATGCACATCTAACCCGGAGCTCTGTGATTTGCAAATTTTCTACATTCTCTCAGCACAGAACAATCTTTTAGGGCTGGAACAATGTTCCCCCTAGAGAAGTGGTGGATGCAGACCCAGGTTTCATGTATCAGTCTGAGGGTCCACTGTTTCCAAAGCTAGAAAAGCACGAGCAATGTGAGGTCATAAAGACAGAGTCAGATAAAGGCCAGAGCTTTGCCAAGAGTAGTAAGAGGAGGTAGATAGAGGAGGCCCACAGACTCTCTGCACTCATCTCTCTACTAGAGAACTTGTGAGATACTGTCTTTCATTGGGCAGGTCTGGCCTGTTCTGTCAGCATCACCCGGGTTCTGACCTGTTCAGTGGTGCCAGGTGCTGGACATGTGTCCTGATTAACAAGACAAATAAGGGAAAGAAATGGACTCAGTCAGTCAAATGTTCTGCTCCTCATTACCTCCAGCCCCACAGGAAGCCCCACAATTAGTTAGTAGCAAGTCTAAACGTTAAGCTTGTGTAGTTGAAAGGGAAACTCATACAGTATATGAATTTTCCTACCAGACAAAGCCATACATTCACATTCCTAAGTTACAGCTTAAAGTCAGAACAGGATGGACTGAACATGAGAAGGCTCCTGTGCTGTGGAATTGGTGCGACATGGGAGCAACTCCATACCTCACTCCCTCTTCTTGTATTACACTGTCTGCGACGTCTTCTCTGACCTTTTCAGCTCGGTCTGAAATGACTGAAACTGCGAGTTCTTTTGGATGAAAGGGGTAGAATTTACAATTGGTGCATTCTATATGCAGCTGGCAAACAAATAACAGTTTCCTCCTGTGAGCTGGAACAAGTTTGTTTCACTCAAATCCAGAGTTTCCTGAAGCAGTGAAAGGCTTGTCCCTGTCAACACTAGGCCTCTACATCACATCCTACCTGTCAGTTCCTACTATGAAGGTCAGGCTCAGGATGTGTTCATCACCTCCTATGAATCCTTCATATCCACCAAATGCTGGCTATATTTTTCTGACATCTGTCCTCTACAGGAAACAGAGAAGGGCAGAGCAGGATATGTGTGCAGCATGCAGGTCGTGGCCCTAGAGGTCATGTCTCCATCCAGTTACATAACTACATAGTCAGAAGTGATAAAAAATGAATCTAAGTCAGCAGCACTAACTCTATGGCTCCTTCATCTGCTGACGCCAGGCCGGAGTTGTTGTAGCAGATGCAAATGATACTACTTTCTTTGTATTAACTGCTTATGAGCCCAGTTTTTTGTCTGTGACTAATAGGGCTGGTGGTTATGTGGCTTGTTGACTCAGGGCTTTGAACATAGTCCTGCAGCCATTTCCAAGTGCAAGCTGTGGTCATAGTAGAAGTCCTCCATGTTAATCATGGATGCTTGCTTTGACTCATACTCAAGAGAAACCACACCGCCAGTGCTGACAGGAACCACTGTCAGAATCCTCTGGGTGAAATCAGCACCTGTAGGAAAGTGTTATTTGCCACTGGGACATCGATCAGAACCAAAAAACAACAGGTACCGTATGTGATTAGATCTGGTTGTGATTAGTTGGTCGTCACTGTTTGTGCAGGCTTTGATTTTACTTCAGTGGGCTCAGGTTAACTGGATCATAGGGACGCTTGTCTTGTGAGTTGTTGGTACAAACATGACCTTTGCCCCGACCTCAGTCCCTGGTGAGCGTTTTCACTGAAATTAAAGCCACACAGCTTCCTGGAGCATGAGTGGACATCATCTGTGGAGGCCACCCTGTCCTCACGTGAACTCATCATGGCGACGCAAGAAAAAAAAACTTTAATTATAGAAATTCAGAGAGTTTCTTAATGTGGTTAAGCCTTGATTGTGAGGAACTAAACTAATGGGATATTAACCAAACAGGACAGGAAGAGTTGGTGTAGTTCTGTGTACAAACAGAGCCAAATGAGCCCCATGGGAGTTCTGCTTCCTGCGAGGCCAGAGGGAACAAAGGCCTATAGAGAACTCGGCCGATACAGTATGGCTCGACTCCACCAAAGCTTCGTCCCAGGCAATACCAGCACACTCCGTGGCTGTACCCAGATTTGTTTTATCAAGCAGGCCTGTGGAGATGCAGCTGTTGGAGGGACAAATACTATGCAGCAGTTATAAGACGAGGCGCCTGTCCCAGAATGCACTCCAACATCATCTCCGGAGCTGAGGCAGATGGAGACAGCATCAATCAGGCCCGTCTCCCAGATATGGTGCATGGTGTTGAAAGTATGAATTAACAGTGTGGCTATGCATGGGACGCGTTAATCCAATGAGATGTCAGGATGTAGGGTTCCTCTGGGGCCCAGCGGTGGAGCAGACCTCCAAGTGGGGCAAAGACACAGTCCACACGCCATGTGTTCCCACACACATTCATTCCTTCTCTGAAAGCCAACTTTCTCTTGGCTTTCTTCATGTCTACACGTTTGCCTCGTTCTCTTTGACCTTCTGCTGCAGTTTTTATTACCTTTGAAGCCAATGTTACACATGTGTTAAAAAATTCTACAATTCTTATTGGGAATTCTCTTAGACTTGTCTGATAATATGTCAGATGAAAGGCAGGCATACGTAGCCTCACTTTAAAATGCTGCTGAGCTGTCCTTTGTTAACGATCCCAGCGGCTCCGATCAGATGGAGAGTATTGAATGGCCCCTCAGCTCACCGCGACCTGGTTCTGGCCGCTGGACCACAGCAACCACACTGCTTGGCTTCCTTTCACATTTTAGCTTTTCTGGATTTCTCATAAAAAGAGAAGTGTTTCTTTCACCCATGCAGCGTCTCGGTGAGGTCAAATTTACAGAAAACCTCATCTTTGCTGAATACATTTCTCAAGAAAATTTCCCGCCTTCCATTAGGCACTAGACCCAGTTGTTGCACTCATAAAAGTTTCATCCCCTCGGGAAAAAATATCTGAATCGATCCAAGCCCAGTGTAATTGATTTCACCCAGGCTCTGGCTGCTACTAGCGGGATTCCTGGAAGGCTGTCCAGACAGAGAGAACATGATTTAGTCCAGCTCTGTGGCTGGTGTGATAAGTCCTAAGACACACCCAGATTTTCACAAGAGGAAGTATTCTGCCAAGACCCACAATTATCCCAGTCATAATGACTAGAGATCTTATCAAAGAAAGACTGCTTAATTGCTCGCTGATGTTTGGCCCTATGCGGCCACGCATGAAGACCTTGTTTCAGGAGAAATGAGCTTAATGATAAAGCCCTGCACATGTTTCAGTGACTAGGTATATTATTGTATTTCTTGTTTATAGTATGGGACATTTATTGGACTACTGGCACTGCTGACAATGTTGTATTTTAAAGGAGCGTTTAGCTAACATCCAATATTTGTGTTTTATTCTGTGCTCTGCTTTTTGTTGAGCTCTAAGGAATACCATTACTCATTCATTACTCATGTTTAAATATAAAATCACTTGACTTCACGTCAACCAGGTATTATTTTCTATGTTCAATGCTGCATTTTTTTCACTGGGCAAGTCAATCATCTGGGGCCATTTAAAAAACAAAAAATACTAAATTTAAAGCACATTCACAAAGACATTGTGCACGTACCAACTTTCCATCAGAAGAGTGAAGGCAGCTGCAGTGAATGTTAAAATATAGTGATATGTTGAGTGTTTCATTTAAGTTTCACTGGTGAATTCAAATGCCTAAAAAGTCATCAACAAGCTGTAAAACATACCAACATTCTGGGAGTTTAATTATTTTCCTAGTAGAGACTAAACATCTAAATAAAGCTGTAATTTAGGGTCGGACAGGCTGGTGTAGAGCTATTTCTGAATGTGCAGTGAACACAAGCTCTACCACCAGTCGTTGCTATGAGGAACACACAACAACAGTATAAAGAAAATCCCCTTTTTGGTAGGATATTATATTTATTGGTGCATGGTAAGGATCAGACCTCAGGGTTTTATTGGAAGTAACATACAGGGCCCCTTAGTGGTGAATGATGAATGGATGAGAGCTTTCCGCTTAAAGCCTGAGAAATGAGATGTGTGACCACAGCGGGGTTTGACCACTGGTGGTACAGATGGATTGGCAGACGGACTGGGTGGGTAAGAAAGGATTAATTCTCCCTTCGCCCGCAGAGGCTCTTTTCACCTCTTAAAATACACCAAGGCAGTTAAGACAGACCAAATTCTGAATTAAACTTTTCCTCGCTTTGCCTGTGGGCTCTGCAAACAAGATCAAACATGGGAAAACAAGCCCATGTTCTGAATCTTAAAACAGAATAGACCTGAAATACCCGGTTGGTGATCAAATATCAGATAAATGTGTTTTTACTCAATCAGACTCTGAAGCAAGCAGTCATAGCTGGAGCAGAAATCCCCGTCACCCACTGATAGTATCTCTATAACGCGGAATGCTTTTTTTTCTACGCCACGGTGCAGCTAATGTCCTGGACATTACAGAGATTCATGACACTATTGGGCTCTGGGTAGCAAAACACGAACAAGAGTCAAGTGTGTATGTCTTAGCAAATGTTCTTGAATAACACCTCCTGGGACCCGTTTCAACAGCCTGCTCTCTCCTTTCTTGTCTGCGAGCTTCAGCCTGTGAAATGTGCAGCACCATCTGCTGCAGAGCCGCTCACTGGAGAACTCCTTCCCTTGGCATTCCAATGCTTAAAGCCGAGCAGAAAGGCACAATATCGTCACTGAAGTGTTGCTTTGCCCTGTGGTGGGGACGACTGAAGCTTAGGACTGTGGCCAACGTGGCCCCCACACGGCGTCTGGGGCCCGTAGCCTTCTCTTATATGTGTGTCCTAAATATATAAGCTCATCTGATGCCAACAGCATTTGCAGTGATTTGCACTGACTCAGCTGCTGTTTGCAGGTTGTTGTGTATTTCTCCTGTTTTCTTCCGTTGCACTGATGAGCTGCAATGTGTGAACTTTGATTTACATTTAGCCTTTGATGACTGTAATTTACTTTCCCATTTACCAAGTAGCCTTCAAATTGGCCTAATTATGTGTAGCTCTTATGTAAGAAGGGCTTTTGGCCGACACATCGTGTTGGAAAGAGGTAAATGGAACCATTAAACATTTTGTTTAAATAAAAAGACTTTCTGCTGATTGGTCGTAAAACCTCCGATGGGTCCTGGAGTTTGCCACTCGTCACTTTTGAGGTCATGCCCAGTGCAACACAAAGAGAACTGTGTCGGGACGGAATGACAGGGCGACAAAGCTGGGAGCTATCGGGTTGTGTGGTGTGACCCAGACTTGGATGCTTTTGCCAAACACTCCTGCCTGCTGTCAGGCCGCTCTGTTTAGACAGTGCGCTCAAAGCCAAATGGCTCCACGGACGGGTCCGTCGTACTGTACGGCCTATTTTCTGCATTAGCCATTAGCTGAGGATTCAGACGCTGGTATTCTCAAACAAATCAAAATGAAAAATGAGCTTTGCCAAGGTAGATTGTGGAATGTCTCAAAGGCTGTGTGAGCCAGCGAAAAACTATTTGCTGCCACGATGCTGAACCTGTCTGCTCTTCTAAGCCCAGACGAACTACCCTCTCTGTCTGAAATGCGTCGTCTGAAGCAAATGACTCACTTCATGCGAAGATTTATTGACAGTGCTGCTCATGAAAGCCCTTCAGAGCCTGAACCGCTGGTGAATGAATCAGCTGTGACCCATACATTAGTGTACAGTGCTTCACGTAAACACTGCTTCGGCCTTGTCAGCCCGAACAGGCTATGGAGATGGTTTAAGATGTAAACAGTTGCTGAGGACCTGGGTCACTGCGCGCATGTGTGTGTAAGTGTGAGCAAATGTTTGGGGTGAACAGGATGATCCGAAAACTCCAGAGTTCCCCAGTGTATCTAAAAGGCTCCCATTTCCTGCTGGGAAACACAGTCACTAGATGGGTTTTCACCTAAAAGCCCCAACACCATCTGATCAAAAGTTCAGACTGCACCCAGTGTCATTCACCACATTCTCATAACCGCATCAGCAGATGCTTTGTGACCGTGTGCTGTTTGTGCTCCAGAGCGTCCTCCGCTCCAACTCCAGAGTCAGGCGTGGCTGGAGCTGCCACTCATGCTGCCTGCCACGCCTTCAGCAGAGCTAATGATCACATGCTGCAATGCGGCAACCAGTTCAAAGTTGTGTAGCTGCCACCTGCCAAGTAACAACGCTGTGGACGTTTCGTACACACTGTAGATTCTTGGCCATCACTCTAATTTGTAATTTCCTCAGATGTGATGAGGTCTCAGTGCTTTCCATACATGTGAAACGAATAATGACAAGTGAAAGCGGACAGCGCCAATGGATTTATGTCTTAGTTGGAGACCTCCTCTGTCAAATATAATCTTATGCTTTGATCAAATGCTTGGACGGAGATTCATCAACACATACAAATTTTTTCTCTTTGAATATAATTATTAAGCGCATGCTCTGAAAATGAAATAATACCTGTCAAATCAATTTAATGTAATCGAACTGTCTAAATTGTTGACCTTGTGATTTCAACATGATGCATGTAAACAACATAGTGTGTGCTTCAGCTGTTTGTAACTAGAAGAAGTGTCATTTTCTGACCACACAGTATGTTAAGTATAATAGTACATTTGCCTGACACAGAGACCCCAAGCTAACCAGCAGCTAACCTGGTTAGTCATTTATCTCCTCAGCAGCTCTCCTATAAACAGTGATTTAATTAAAGCTGCATGGCCAAATCATTTTTTCCATCTGCATGTTCCTGGCAGCGGTCTCATTTGCTTTCAAGTCACCCAGAACGGGCCGAGGAGCCGTTCCTCCTTGGATTGCAGAGGCCTTGAAGTTCCTAATGATGACATGAAACGTGCGCATTGAGCGCACTCCCCCAAGCTGCAGGCAGAGACGGTGGTGATGAGCTCATGCTGGGAGGAAGTCACTTCACCACGGAAGACAGAGACGGCAACATCTGGCCCGGCAGGATGTTTGCTGGCCACGTGTTAGCGTCGGAAAAACACATTCATACTTTTAAATGACCTCCTCGTCCCTTGTTTTTGACCCTATCACCTGCTGATACGTCCTACCAGCCGTGGAGGAGGAGCTCCATAGGAGCTGTGAGCTGTAGTTGCTGCCAGTTGTCTTTACAAAAGATGACGTGAGAAACCATTTTCTCATGTTTGTCTCTCCTCTTGTTTAGTGCCCAGTTCTTTTTCGCAGCAGGAATGTGGCTGGTGAATACAGAAGCATGCAGAGGCTTGTGCTATATCCAGCACAGCTGGGGCAGGGTGTGTGTTCAGTGTGGGTGCATGTACAGTATGTGTGGTGTGTTTGCCTGATTCTTGTTGCCTCTGTGGTTTGGCATCGCGTGTATGGTTTGGGCTGTGTGGCAACGAAGCATGTGTAATAAAGGTTAATGCGGGGCTGGTGTTGTTATTTGGGCTCCGTTACAAAGCAGGCTACAGGTGTAGCCACTCTGATCCGACGTGGCTCATCTTTGTCCTGCTCTGCTGATCCAGATGTTTCCCAGCACTGGGCCAGCGTCTCCAGACCCGCGAGCCTGTCTGCCTCCTGGTCTGAGAGGCACGCGCCTCCCCCAGTTCGCTCACATGAGCTCAGCTTCCAGGTCGCACAACACGGGCTCCGTAATTGACCCAAAGCAAGAACGGGGCCCTGCCTCCACCTCGGTGGAGCTTTGTTCTTCGACCCCAGTTCTAATGCTTCCTCCAACCTGGTGCAACACTCAGGATGTTGCTCCCCGAGTTCATTATCTAGTCAGGCAGACACAGCTGGTGATGGGAAGTGCTTTGTAGCCTTGATGAAAAGGTCTAATGTCTTTTAATCACACATCTCTGTGCTTCTTGTTTTGTTTGTCAGTGATGAAAAATTGTCTCTTTAATGTCAAACAGAAGTAAAACCGTTGTTTCTCACGTACAAAGATACGACTTAAGATAACATGTTTTTCTCTGGGCGATATTATTTTTGTTAGCTTTGGTTTGAGGTCATGTTTGTGATGTTCTCGTGATCTTCGACAGGACCCAAGTGAGACGGGGACCTCCTGTCTCCTCCTCTCAGCAGAGCGGGACCTCCCGCACCGTGAAACGTTACCCATCATCCTCTGGGCCGATCACGTCCAATGCTCTGCCCAGCGGCAGCGGCTACGCTAACGGCCACGCTAACGGCCACGGCGCTGAGCTCCGGAACCGCCACGGACACAGACACGGTCAGAACAATGGGCCCGCGGTCACCAGCCACAGGCACGGGCCGTTCAGCAACGCTCTCTCGCCAGCAGGTACGCACACACTCCGCCCGGCCACATCAAAGCAAACACGGCAGCGGGGCTCATTTTACAGCTTACGTTACATTCATTCACATCCCGCAGAGCCATGGAAATGGAACATTAGCTTTCAACTACGTTGAAAGCTAATGTTGAAAGCTAGCTTCAGCTACGTTCCATTAACAAGGAAAATAAGCTGGCAGCATCCCAAACCATACTCCTGCTCCCCCACGGTCCTCTGGCCCCTCACACCCTCTATCAAAGCTGCACACTGTGTGTGAGCACCAGCACGTCTGTGTGTTATTGTGTATTTGTTACTCATTTTAGCTTGATGACATGACGCGTGTTGAACCAGGGTGAAATTCAATCTCTTCCTCTTTTCGTTTCCAACTCTCTAACCGACGTTTGTACTGGGACAACAGCTGCTGAACAGCCTCCCACCATTACACAATATTCACTCGCTGTCTCCTGAACACATCCGCACATCTGAGACACCTTCTCCCAAAGATAAAGCAGCTTGGAGGTGGTCCCGATACCTAATATTCTCTCTCCCCTTCTCTGGGCTGCGGAGCATCGCTCGTTGAGCTGCACCGTGCCACTGGCCAGCTGTCAACACACACCCTCAAACACTTATAAACCTCCCTTTGCCCAGACAGGGAGTGTGTCACAGTGAGGTTGAAGGAGGAAGGATGCAGCTCGTCTCTATCCTGCCTCTGCTGCCGTTGCTCCTCACCAGGTCGTGCCTGTGTTTTCCAGGGGCCAACCTCACCTCCAACCTGGACCGCATCAAGATCGTCTTCACGCCGATGAAGTGCCGGAGGCTGTGCAGCGGCGGACGCTGCTACAACAGCTGTGAGAAGGGCGACGTCACCACGGTCTACAGCGAGACCTCGCAGCAGCAGCAGCAGCAGCAGCAGCAGCAGCAGCAGGCGAGCAACCAGGGCTTCAGACTCTGTGAGTGTCCACTACGGGCCGCTCATCCTCAGTGCGCAATCGCTTCCGTCTGTGTCTCTGCTTCTTCGTGTCTCATCATATCTTTTGTTGTCACTCTCCCGATTCTGTCCTCGCCTCACACAGTTCCCCGTTTGTTTTTATCGAGTGAACTTCACAAATTGGGTTACCAGTGGCATGCCAAGCGCAGGCAGGAGGCGTAGCGGTGGAGTTTAAGCCCAAGAGCTCTTACTGTCATAGAGAAGAAAGTAAGAGCAGTAGGAGGAATGAGGAAAGAGATTAAAAGCAGGCTCTGTAAAAGGACTAATCTGGTCTCACACACGTGGAGCTCGTGGTCCCACGCTCCCAACACTTAGCCCCATCTCTCTGCGGTTTACACCTCGTGGTTGGCCCCAGTGTTAACCATTTAAAACGCTCCCCGGGAGAGGAGGAATCATGAAAGAGAAAAGGGAGCAGAACAGAGAGAAAGAGTAGCAGCATGAACAGGAATTTATAGGGATAACGTTAAACCTGCCATTTATCCGGGGGGCTTTTCTCCAAACGCACACAGCGTCCGTGAGACCCTTCCCATGGTGGTCAGTGCCAAGAGGAGGGTCGTAGCCCTGCATGTTTCTTAGCTTTCTCATTAGTGTACGGGTCCAACTAATGCTCAAGCTAATTACTACTTGTGGGTTGGTGGTGAAGGGAGCACATACCGCACACATGAGTCACATAAAAACAAACTCTAAACCTGTAACCAGCCTTCACCAAGTGCATTAGGGGAGAACCCAGCTGAGTTATGAATATATAAACAGGTGGATGTTACAGATTTATGTGCCCATTAATGGGATTTTGGAACGTGCTATAGATATTCCAAACACTTCACTGTCTCGACAGAAGCCTTCCATGAGATTACATTCCTGGCACATCCCGTTCTTCCTGAGCAGCGGTTTATTTTTATACCCCATTTTCATTTTCATTCTCTAGAAATCTCCCTTGTTTTATGAAAGCACGTGTTAAAACAGAGGTTGCTTTGCATTTCTCTTTGCATCCTGTTGTTGCTCGGGTGAGCGTGTTCATCAAGGAATGTCAAGTGGACAGCTAACAGTTATCTCATGCTGTTGTTATGTTCCCTACACAGTGTTCGCAGCAAAGTCTGGCTGGATAATTACATCAGGCTCCCTTGATAGGCAACCGATGTACGACATGCTTTAAAGTCTGTGTTAGATTGAGTAGAAGTGTCTTTATTGAGTGAGAAGTGTGTTTGTGTGTGTGTGTTTGGCCCCTGGTTGTTGCCAAATGGACAGATGGAGGGTGTGATGTGCAGACTTGACAGTAGCGCGTTGTCCAAGAATAGTTTGTACCCGTGTGAGGCTGACCTGACCCTGACCAGTGCTGACCCGCATCCCACAGGGGAAGGATTTAACGGCCTCCTCCAGCTGATAGTTTAGGTCCAGTCACAGGAGACCGTCCTGTGACTGGACACCGATGCTGGATCTTAGTTTCTCTGTCCACATTATTATTGCCTCATTTTCACCGACCTTTCTGTTTCCAGTTGCTCTCGTCCTTCATTGATCTCTTTTGTTTTATGTCTCCTTTCATCCGTTACTCATCTTCCTGTTGTTAATGTTTTGTGACACTGAGCTCATTCCCTTTGTGCCACAGGGACTGTGTGACATCTGTCTGTAACATCCTGTTACCGCGTTGCTGTCTGAATGAAACAGAGACGCAGCTCACCGCATGCTTCCATCACTACTCGTATATGAACCAATCGTATCTCCAGCTGTCGTGTAAATCTCTTCATACTTGTGCCTTGTGATGCTAGCACTTTGTTTTTCATCTCATATGCCAGAATTGTCTTTTCTTGTTTGTCACGGATGGATGATTTTTTATTAGTTAATCATCTTTCATGATTTGAGTTAAGGCGGAAGAGGCCAAACTAAATCCACCATAGCTATGTATGGTGCTGTGTAAAAGCCCGACAGTCACACGCTGCCCAGGGCCAACGGTTATTTCCAGGGACCTGTTTATTTATTGCCCTTCTTTCTTTAATATAATATTACTTACTAGCTAACTACTGTAACTGAGGTGCATAAGTTGCAGTAACAATGTTATAAAGGACGTGTGTTTAAATTAAAGTAGTAGTTCTTCCGTTTTCATTTCCCTTTGCCTCCTTCCGTCAGTCTTCTGTCAGATCCCCTGTCTCAACGGAGGCCGATGCATCGGCAGAGACCAGTGCTGGTGTCCATCAAACTCCACAGGAAAGTTCTGCCACCTGCCTTTGCCTCCTCCTGCCAGACCCACCCCACACAGCCGCAAGGATGCCAGCCAGCAGGGACCGAAGTCTCCCTCTCACTCCATGTACACGCTGCCTTTATCCAACCAACTAGGTAATGGGCCCAAAAGACATTCATCTGCATGTTTTTACTGACTACGTAATGTTGGTCAGTCAGCCACCAGTAAAATACTCCAGTTTTAAATGCTGTGTTTTTCTAAGCTAATTTGCCAGTTTACCTTTCTGACTGCACATACGTCTAGTCCTTTGTTTTTAGTTGTGAAGTACTGCTTCTCTAAAGCCAAGTGGTGGAGGTCAGACACTACTTTAAGCAGTTTAACTAATGGGTGACTCAATGGAAGTCCTCCTTGTTCAGACAAAGACACTTTTATCAGTGGATATTAGAAACAGAGCAAGGCAACATCATGAAACTATAAAAGGGATTATAAAAGGGAGAGATTTGCTCACTTTCTGTCTCTCCTGCAGCCTTTTGTCTTTCTCACCGTCTTGCTCTGTCCAACAGTAACTAGGGACAGAGGGTCGGTCTTAGATTATTTAAATTTCACTCTAAAAAACATAAAAAGAAAAAAGGTAATTAAAGTCCAAGTTATAAAAGATATAGGTGTAAACAGTAGAACCCTTTTTCCTGTATGCGTGATTATACAGCACAGGGCCTGGTTCATGTCCCAGATTCTTGAGTCTACTTCTTCTACTTGGATGAGCTTTGTTGGCAGCTCATGAGGAATGATGCTTCCCTCTGTCAGAAGGACAAAGAAAGGCATTTTTCACATTGCAACATCTTCTGAGCAACTCAACAAATCTGGTTCTAGTCTTTAGGTTTATTTGATTTAAACCAGAGAATCCACAACTGTTGTTGTTTTGTAGCATTTTAATAGTGCCAGGAATTTAAGCCTTATAAAAGAACTTGGAAATGAAGCAAGTATGTGCTAAACAAGTCTGTGCGGCCTGTCAGCTGATAGCATTTAATGTCCAAGCAGCATTCAAAATGTGAAGCCATGCTATGAAGTCAAGAGTGAGCCAGGACCCGTCTACCTGTGTCGTTCCTCCCCCAGTTTCTCTTCACCCGTCCTTGGTGAACGTTCACATTCAGCATCCTCCAGAGGCCGAGGTCCAGATCCACCAAGTTGCCCGGGTCCAGCCTGGGCAGAGGCCGGGTCCACCGGAGGGAGCTCACTCTGTCCAGCAGCGCTCCCAGCCTGCCAACGGACGTGAACACACCCACGAGCAGAGCACCAGGCGCCCACACACCAACGGCCACACCAGGCTGCATAACCACCAGAACGGGCCTGTGGGACGGTGCTTTCAGGAAACTGTTGATGGACAGGTATAATGCTACTGAGCAGTACTTTAATTGCATTATGTAAACTGCCATCATCAGATGGTCAAAGCCGCCTGGTGTGTTCTAATCCATAGTTTGCCTTGGAATCAGTGGGAGAAAGTCTGTCCCTCACCTGTCTTATCAAACAGGAAGCTGTGATTTATGTTCAGGGTTTATGAGCTCTGACCACTCTGGTCATCTCATGTTCCACCAGTTCCCCAACAAAGGCATTTTATGAGCAAGGACGACCTCAGAGGCCAAAGGTGTGCTCCCATGTGGCCCTTTTTGTGGCTGCAATAGGGAGACGCTTCGTGGTTTGTCTGGGAGCGTGTGGCACCTACCGCAGATTTATTGTACTTTGCATAGAACCATTTATTCATGTCAGACACGTGCTAGAAGCAAAAGGAAGTTAGGAAACGCAAACAGCTAAGTGACAGTACGTGACACTAATCCAGGGCTTAGAAAAAGCATCTGGTTGCTTGGCCCTGATAAGGCATCATAACTGACATCTTTGAGTTGGGATTATATTTGCCAAACTTCAAGTTTCATAGAGAAAGAGATGAAATAAAATCTCTGGCCACAATTGGTGTGGCGCTAATGTGACCCTCCAGAGGAGGATACAAAAGATTGTGTTTGCAATTTTCCTTCTTCCTGCTTGGCCCGTTTGGTGGGTCCAGAAGAATGTCCCTGTCTGTTTCATAACTCTCTACCGGCCAAACGCTGATAGGAATCTCTCCTCACCATTACCCAAGTGCCTTAATGAAGCACGCCGGGAGGTTCGCAGTTGTTTATGCGCTCCTCCGTCTAACTGGTCTCAGATGTGTCTGGTTCACTCTCTCCTCGCATCTAGGTGTATATGCAGACTTACACAAACAAGCAACAATGCACAAACATGTACCAACTCATTTTCCAAACTTGTTTGTTTGATGTAACACAGATGTCTGTCGTTGCAGTGTGGCAAGCCTCTGCCAGGCCTAACCAAACAGGATGATTGCTGTGGAAGCGTCGGTGCCTCCTGGGGCCTCAACAAGTGCCAGAATTGTCCAACCAAACCGGGTAGGCCTCCTTCACTGAAGATCCTTGCCCTCTGTGCCATTGCGTTATAATAGATTTAATCTATTTCTAATCAGGTTAAATCCTTTTATTATTCTCATGTCGTGCACAGTTGTTGAAAACAAAGAGGGAATTAAACAGCCCAGCCAGAGCTTAGGTTTGGTAACAGGTCTGGTTCTCTGGCAGACAGGGAACACTGAGGCTCACACACTCTGACAACTCAATACATATTTGTAGAATGTTGATATAGCCATGATGTGATTGATCAACATGCTATTAAGGAACATATGAAACAACCTCCAGCATGGTGGCATCTACAGTGCACTTTGCAGGTTCCCTGCCCACAGACATCAACTGCCTGTCAAATGCTCATAGTCTGTTTAATGTCTGACTAGATCTTAATCAGACGCAGACATCGCCCCTGTCTGTCTCCTTCATCTATCATCGATTCCGAGCCAGTTTTCAGCTTCCCGCTTTATCTTCCTCCGTGTGCCAGATGTATGCTCTTCCTAAGTTCCCGGCAGGATCCCTTTTGGCTCCCAGATGTTTTCCTCTGCTCCTTCCTTCCTTCAGAGAGAGACAGAGCAAATATCTAGTTAGCTCATTTTTGTGGTTGTTTTAGGGAACAGCATACTACAGGCCTAGGACCCAGGTCACGTGCAGGCAAAGAAGAAAGGATACAGAGAATTAAGTCCAAATGAAGTCATGTGCTATGCCACAGAAACCTTAGAGGTGCTTTAATAAGATAAATGCCTTGAATTCCAGCAGAGAGTTACAACATTGTTCTGAGTTGAGACACTTGGCTTGACTTTGTAGCAGGAATGATATACAACCTGAAGACTACAGCCCCTGAAACAGGAAGCTGTTCTATTTATTTATCAGTAAATGACTCACAAGGTTTTGCTACGTCATTGTTTTATTACATTTACAGGTGACATCAACAAGGACTCACCTAATGGTGTTCTACAAGCATTCTGGACTATTTATTTGTGTGCGTGTGTGAGTTACAAAGAGGGTTCATGTTATGGAGGCTATAATGTCAGTGTGTCCCATCTCTGTGGGAGGCGAAGTCTTCGGGAGCCAGTGCCTTTAAAGGTCACATGCTGAGCATTGCTGGCCTGTAATGAGATCCAGTTCAGGCAGAATAAACTTTAGCCCTGGACATTCTGGTTCTGATGATGCGCTGGAGTTTTAAAACCTTGTCCTGCAGATCTTCAAAGTTCCACTGTGTTTTTCTTATCAAGTTCATAGCAGACATGTATATGGGCACATTTCTATCAGCGACCCCACTGCTGTGGCCCGAGTCTGACCTGTACTGTATTATTGGCATCACATGGTATGACTGTGCTTGCGGCCCCTCCCTTGCTGTGTGTTTCACAGCTAATTGAATTCCACAAGTCATTTGTCTCCTTTCACTCACTGTGACTGTTCCGGTATCAAGTGCTGGGATGCTTCCCAGTATCTGCCACACCCGCACGAGCTTTGGCTTTCTTTAACTCCGCTGTGTCACTGAGGCCTCCATGATGTCACTGCCTTCATGCTGTCTTTGCCCTGGTTTCTCCTCTACCGTAGGACTTTCCTGAACAGTGGACTCCATCCTTCAGGAGATTCAGATCCCAGAG
This sequence comes from Betta splendens, assembly GCF_900634795.4. NCBI lineage: Eukaryota > Metazoa > Chordata > Actinopteri > Anabantiformes > Osphronemidae > Betta > Betta splendens. The sequence continues at coordinate 2,254,288 of NC_040900.2, read as the reverse complement.
TCCTTCTCGTCTCCCCACATGAACCCATGCCTTTCACATCTCCCATCAACTACCCTAACATTCAATCTGACATCCTTAGACGGGCTAAAGCCTGAGCTTATTGCTTTTTATTAGCACTGATCAAACATGAAAACATGTTAATAACCAAGAAAATCCAGAGATGCGGAGGGACTCTGCTAGAAGAGGCTGGGGGGACAGACGCAGCAGCTTCTAATGGTGATTTGATGGAGACATCACATATCTTTCACAGCATTTGATTTATTAATATTGACCTAATGTTATTCCATCACAGCTACAGTGATGGAATTCATTAGTGAGCCAGCAGTGTGGCTAATCAGGACTGAGAGACACAACCAATATAAGGAACAAATCCCAAACGGAGCTACATGGAAATGAAACTTGTGTTGCATTTCTTAATTGGATCGAAGCTCAGTTAAGCACGTTTTTATTGGGGATGGAGCGTGGCATGCTGTCCTGTGGAACCGCTCCAGGTGGTCAGTATTGTACTGAGAGTCGTAGATTATAGAGGAATGTGCATCTGTTTTAAATATGTGTTTGGTGCCATCAACATCAAGGAGAAGGACTTTAAGCATAATTGTCAAACTGCAAACAGATATTTAAACTTTTCCTTTATTAGAAACAACCAGAAATGTGTTTTCATTGAACTTTTTGGCATTTGAGTCACACGTGTGATGGGACGGTTCCATTGGAGCAACATGATACAGCTACGACTGCTAATGATTTTTATGGCTCGTAGACTGGCATGGTGTCAGCCGGAGGATGTTGATAATGCATAATAGTCCCATGCGTCTTAACTGATAAAGCGTTTGCTTTAATAGCAGGGAAAAATGCGATATGGACTCTGCCATAATAGCAACGACACTGAGTGCCAGGGAGACGGCAAACCCGCTTTGCTTTCAACTTTTTGGTCCAATCAAGCGTTGGCTCAAAACCCAAGAAGAGATGATTTTGTCATCTTAGAAAGTCCAAAGACCTGAAAGTCTGCATGGAGATTAAAGAGCTCTGTTTGCTCCTGTTTTCTCTTGGCGGCACCAGTTTGTCCCGTTGCGGTACAGTATGTCAGTGAATAAATACCTGGAACACGTCCTTGGCTTCGGTGTGGGTTAATTTCCTATACAGCTCTCCAATGAAATGGAAAGGAAGGCTGTCTCGTGTTGCTGCCCGTGGACAGCATCCATCCCTCCTCCCTTCTGTGTCCCACACACTCTGAGGTTTTCCAGTGGGTCGAGGGGAGAAGCCCAGCACTAAGGTTGCCTCCCAGGCAGGTCCCAGGGGGCGCTGGTGAAAGGCCCTGAGCGCCGTGATTGATGGACCAGGCCTTCCAAACTTTGTCGATCTTTAATAGGCCCCAGACCGGCTGGTCCATGGAGTGAATGTACCAAATTAGCAATTAGAGAATTTTGCACAGCTGAGGAAGCCATTGATGATAAACCCTGTGTCCATTCCCAGCCTCCCGTCCACTTTCTCTTTACTTTCCCTGCTATTTTGCATAAGCTCTCCTTTCATTTGTGTTCCCTCAACAGCGTTGCCCTCTGTGGAGGAAATTTCACTTTCATATTAAGAAGCGACTTAGTGGGTTTATTCAGACTGGATCCAGGACATTGAGACGCTTAAAAGGATTTTGTATTACACTTTCAGGTCAGGGAATTTGAGCAAATATTGCTGAATCGTTGCCAGTGGAATGCCTAACACAACTGAATGGAGGCCGACAATAAATTAGTGAAGGGTGACAAAGTCTTTGTTGAACACGGCTAAATGGATAGACAACAAGTGGAGGTTTCTGTCTGCACCCTCGGTGGATGCAGACCAGTCTGGGTTTCAGTCTTTGTAACCAGGGGTGACACTAATGCTCAGTTTGAGCTCACTCTTGCAAGCCACTGCCTGTGTAACACTATGTTGTCTAAACAAATAGCTGTAGAAACCAGCATGAGAATGGACACATCATTAAATCTTATGAGGAAACTGCGATTCTTATCTTTTTGTATAATAATGAAAATGACACGGTCAAGTAAGCGCTGATTTCCTTCCAGCACAGTAGCCTTGGATTAAGACGCAACACACAACTACTGCGGTTTGTCGAGCCTCGCGCCAAACTTGCAGACTAATTCTTGAATGAGACAAAGCGATTAGAGCTCAGTAGAAAAGCTGTTTTGGGGAGCGCGGCGGTCAACGTGCGCATGCTGAGTTCCAGCAGATGGTTTTCCAACCCCACTGCAAACATAGTGTCCCAAGGGAACAATAAAGGGAACTGACCCACAATAGCAAGAATTTACAGGTCCAGGAAGCACACGAGGAAATGTTGGGAACAACCTGACATATTAGATAACGATTTACCGACCTTTACTGTAAATGCATTTGCTGTCATCTCTCAGCAACGTCTGATTCTTGTTTCATTCAGACTCACGGAGGTTGTTGCTGACTGCTGGTCCTCTCTTCCCTCCTAATAAGCTTTATTTTACCCTCCCACTGGGATTTCCTTGGCATGTGCAAACTTGATCCCATCGCTGCAGGAGGGTGTGCCCACCACCCTACCACAACAGCTCATTACTCAGAAGCCTTGGAGGGGGATTAGAGGGGTGTGGAGGCAGATGAGGAGGTGGGCAGACAGGAACAGGGGCTTCGCTTGACACAGTCCCCCCCGTTTTTTTCTCAGTGTCTCCTTCGTGCTGACCCACTTCTGCTCTGTCAACCCTCAGGTATATACGGTATACTGACCCTGCCCGGTCTAGTCGGTCACAGCAGGACCAAAACACACTTCTGCTTCTAGGACCTCATTCCCCGAGGTTCACACTAGACAGTAACTCCTGGGGAAATGAAACCAAGTCGCTATGTTGGGTTGTTTAACGAGGGAGGTTTTGAAAGGTTGGATGAATTCTGTCTGGGCATTAACGGTGACGGATGACCTTTGATCATGTGATTCTGTCTGGTACCCAGATACTCATTTACATCTTCCAGGGGTCTCCTTCAGTCAGCGCGTACTTGCTTAAGCTTTGCTCACAAGCATTGTGCCCCTTTTCTCCCTTTCCCATGGAAAGCGTTGTGTTTTCTTTGCTGGCGAAGCTACGACCATAGTTTAACGTATGCGTCACATCTGTTTTCAGCCCTTCATCACGCTGGCACCAAGTTCAAAGCTATTCTCTGTTTCTGTACTTCTGGAAGTTTCAAAAACCCATTTGTGTTCGTGATATTGGATAACAAAGTTTGTTTTACGTACTGTATGTCGCCCCGTATTCTTTTGAAGTCTTAGGAGAAAACATTTTCCAGTGCATATATTCAAAAGTGCATCATTGCTTTTGTTACTGTAATTTGACTTGACTGTGAAAGGGAGAAACAGTTAAGCCCATAATAATCACACCATTATTCTTTCCTCACTCATATAAACCCATCACTCCTCGAAAAAAGTCAAAACTTAAATCTTCTTCTTTCAACATGATATGAAATATCAGTATATCATAGCAGGATCTGCAACAAATTATCACCCTGTCTCAGCGAAGAAACCTCTGGAACCTGGAACCCAAACTTTCTCCATATGATAGTCACATTATGCTCTGTGCATTTAATGGGGCGTGCTGGGTGCACACATGACACGATGCTTTCAGGTGTCCGTCGCTGGCAGTGAGGCAGCACGGAGCCTTTAACAGCCACGCTGTGTTATTTACTGCACCTGAACCTCACACCATGGGACTTTTACTGCTTTGGGAGAACGAGCAGGAAACCAGGGACTCGTTTGGGGTCATTCACTTTCATGTAAGCTGTACATTCTACATCATTCTAGGTTTACACAGTCACTGTAAAACACTAACATCTATTTACAGCGTTTGCACCTTGGTTGATGAAGGTCAGGGCTGTCACCCAGGCTCCCCCAATGTCAGCATGACTATCGTTGCACTTCTCTAATGCGTCCCCGCAGATCAGGAAGAATTATCCCAAATATCATTAGCGATGACTTTGGGTGTTTTTGTTACATTCTTTTTGATGGCAGCGCGTCTCGGAGGCCCAGTTTTGGGTCCCCCACGTTTCCTCCCACCAAGACAGTAACATCTGTTGGTTATATGGTCTCTTCCTACGGCCGAGCTCCTCGTCTCCATCTGCAGTGAATGTAGTGCTTTGTGACACAGCTGTTCATCCCAGTGCCTCCTCCTAATGCTATGCTCTCTCTGTGTTTGCAGCATTTGCAGTGATTGCAAATGGCCAGGTTGAGTGTCCCAAAGGCTTCAAACGGATGAACGGCACACACTGTCAAGGTGAGCTGTTACATAATGAGACAAACACATCCTAAAAAGGGTTAATGTCTGCGTTACTATGGAAACCAGGTCAACACTGCAATTAGCCGGTGTGCTCCTGGGCTATGGGATATATACATTATTATTAATGGATACCTACATGCACCACAGAGCAGCAGCATTAGTTTACAGTATCTGAATCGACAAACAGATCCACTTGGATCAAGGCCACAGGAAGGAATGCGGTGTTTGACCTATGAACTGGTGCTGAAAACAAATTGCAGCTTTTCTGAAAATCTACTTGAGCGTTGTCAATCACTTGATTAATGGTTGTGTCATCCTCAGGGCAAAGTTAGTAAAGCCAATAAAATGTGAGTCCAGCAGATACATTTGACTCTATCTGTGACAGGCATCATCCAGCAGTTCAGCAGTTCATCATGTTTTCATGTCTGTACTGTTTTCAGGTAATAACTGTGCTGGGAAACCAATTTAAATTAAATGAAGAGTTAGTATGAAGGATTCATTTATTTTTCAATACTAGCCAACACATGCTGAAATGTGCTCTATTATTCTATTATTTTTTAATGGTTTCAAGATGTTTTTCTCTTTCAGTTCCAAAAATCAGTGATGATAAATACCAGCACTGCACTATATTATTTGGCGTTTTAGCGTTTGTGTGCGTTTCAGCTGCTGCATTATTCCAAAATTTACATATATTTAATTCAAATCTCAGAAATCTCTTTTCTGAGCTGCATTGTGTCCATTTTAATTAGAACAGAGAGGAGCTGCTTCTATCCTGTGATAGATCAGATTTTCTGATTTCTACACTGAGCCCTGTGGTCAGCAACAACTTTACCACAACAGAGCTGAATTCAGAAATTACTTATCTTCAGAAGCTGGACTTGCTGAATCGGCCACTTGTTACTGGGCCGAGATGAAAGGCCCACACAGATTCACGTGCAGACTGTGTTGTGGGTGGTACACTGGTGCTGGGAGCAGGTCATATTACTCATTCATCACCTCAGGGAAGAAGGAAGTCTCACATAACTCCTTTGACATTTTGGGTAATCTTAGTATGAACTACAAACCATTTTAAAACTCTGACATTTAACACGTGTGAGCTGCACTATTCCTCAGGACAACAGGTTGAGACCCTGACATTTCACCAGGAATGTGTCTGTTTAAAGTTGCACTTGCTACTAAATGTGAATTCACTATCCTCAAAATGCATTTCTTTCTGCACATGTATTGTCCAGTTTGAGACATCATCTGTACGAATCTTCAAACAATAAAAAGACAAGCTGTCAGTGAAAATGAGCGAGTAAAAATTAGATGTTGAGATTAGTGCTGGTCAGGACAGGGTGTTGTAAAAGTCAGATTCAATCCCAATCAGCCCACCAGTAGACTGTAACAATAGCACTAATCTGGGCCTCAACTGGACCATAGACTAAAGACCACATGTGATGCACGCTGAGCCCGATGCTGACCTGAACTCTGACTAGACGGCGAGTTCCTCAGTAAACCCTACTTCAGTGTCATTTCTTTGTAGCTCTTGTAATGATAAGCAGGCACAGACACAACATCGGTGGTCTGCTTCATCGTCTTTGCCTCATCCCTCCTCGTCCAAACAGGTTGCCTTTGTTAACAGAGGCACAGACGTGTTTATTTTGTCAGGTCATAAATGTTGGTGGCTTTTGTCAGCATACGACCAAGTTCAGCTTTAGAACAAGTGACTGTAAAGGAGTAAGAGTGGAAAAAGAACTGGATAAACAAAGGGGCAAACGCAAAGACAGAAAGAAGTGCACAATAAAAGGAGCACGGAGGCATTCCCTGGATTTACTTCAGTCCAAGGAATTTATCAGCCTCAGTCCCTATAAGCTCACTTTTTCCAGCAGGAAGCAAAATAACAAAACAAGAGCAGATTAATTAGAATTGGGAAAATCTGTGGTGGCAGGCTGTCAGGTTCCAGTCGTCAAAGCAATGGGAAAAGACCTAATGATGTACTCTTTGTTTAACATGGTAGAACAACAAACGTTGCCTGGTCTCAGTGTGATTGCATGACTAAGTGCCTGAAGTATGTCCCCCTACGCTGCTGACTGGCACAGTAACTGGCTAGCTTGTCTCGATTTGGCTTAGTGACTCACAAGCTGTTGGAGCAACCAGCAAAGTCCACTTAAATATTACTTTGTGACTAAAGGGGCCTAATTAAGACATGCTGCAATTTCCTCCCAGGTCTGTTCGACTGCTACGCTTTGAAGGGGAAATTATTTAGGTTTGTTCCATTTAGCAGTGGTCAACTCTGTTGAGCATGTAGTGTTTGTCTGTCACCGCCTTCCAGGAGCCCGGCTTCTGAGGACATGATGTATAGTAATATAATGTGTCACTGTTCAAGGCGTGAATGGCTCCTTACAGGTACGTCATCTCTGCTAGTTTGCAGAAACCTCCTCATGAAATGCAACACACGCTAAAGCTCATCGGCTCAACGCTAAGCTTCACTGGGAGGTAAACGTAGCAGCGTTCTGTAGATGACATGCTTCCTGCTTCACAGACATTAACGAGTGCCTGCTGCCTGGGATCTGTAAGAACGCTGACTGTGTCAACGCCAAAGGAAGCTACAGGTGCACATGTAGACCAGGCTTCATGCTGGATGCTGCCAGGAGTCACTGCGTGTGTGAGTGGTGCTTCTTTCTCTGTAAAACACCCCCCAGTGGTATTTGACGTGTTGTGAACCGCATTCATGGCATCGACTTCCCTTTTCAGCTGACAAGGCGGTGTCTGACCAGAAAGCCCCGTGCTACCGCTCCGTGTCAGCAGCCTCATGCTCTCTGCCTCTTCATCATCACATCACCAAGCAGATCTGTTGCTGCAGCCGAGTGGGCAAAGCCTGGGGCCCCGGGTGCGATCGCTGTCCTCTGCCAGATTCAGGTAGAGTTATGTTCACCGGCACATGTTGGGCTTCGTCCCTTATCTTGATTTCCGTCTGTTATTGAGCATATTGGAAAATCATTTGCGGAACTAAGCACTTCTGCAGATACTGTAGTAAATGTCACACATAATCGAATGAATTGAGAGCAGTTGTAATGAAAGCTTAGACAACAAATAATGTAACCTTCAGTCCCAGTGCTGCTCTCTGCCCGGCAGTTCAAAACAACCCACTCGTTTGAAGTGGAAAGGGACCAAAAACACAACAGTTTTCATATTTTGGAGGCTACGCAAAAGTGTGTTCTCACTCCAGCCCTCAGAGAGAAACCTCACCACTGAGCGCCGAAGCTCCTCAGCAGAAATGAAGGGCTTGGCCAAGTGAAACATGGGAAGCAGTTGTCATCTTCTTTTATTCATACCGACGTAATCTTCAAAGTCTCTGGGAGAACCGGGCTGGTTTTATGGAGAGCCTCTTCTGGCCAGTGATTCATTCAGGTTGCTGTATCAGATATCACAGATGCAGACCTCTGCAGTGATCAGCCAGGACTGATAGTACACAGCCACACAGTGTCCGATTATGTCCAACACTGGCCTTTGTACGGCCGTGGAAGCTGTTAGCGCCGTGTTCTGCACGAATCAGCCAGACCCCGAACATGTGACTCAGACAAGACTCTCTTGCCTCAGTTACTGCGCTACATCATCCAGTAGCGTATCACTAGCTTTTATTAGCCACATATCTGTCATCACTCATATCTCTATTCCAGCATACTTTGGCATAGAGTTGCTGCTTTCAGGTCAGGTGGAGGACAGTGCTTCACTGTAATGGAGTCACCGCTGCTGAGAGACAAAGATGCCTTTTACTGTATCTGATTGACCAGTCCAACACACTGAGCAGCTTACACAGGCGCTGTTTACTGTCCACCCACAGACCACTTCAAGGAGATCTGCCCAGCTGGCCACGGATACACCTACCTGCGCTCTGACGTGCAGATTTCCCTCAGGCAGCTGGAGGAAGAGGATCTGCAGAGCACAGGACTTTCATGGGACGAGCAGAGCCCTGCATATCCTCAGCCCTCCCTGCTGCCCAGTGGGCCACACCCCCCTCCATATCCAGAGTATCCTGAGACACCTCGAGCACCCCTTTACCCTCTGACCCCTCAACATCCTCTGTTTCCACTTCAGCCAGCCAGAGAGGCACCTGGAGAAGGTGAGGAAGTCTTTGGTACAGGACAAGAAATGAGTGCAGCCACTTTCAGCTTGGTAGTTTACTGTAAACAGCACAAATATGAGCAGTTGTTGCTGCTGAATGTTTTTCTTCATATTTTGTGCTTAAGCCTCAGATTTATCAAACACCACTAAATGTTTTCACCCAACCCATGGCATAAACAATACGCAGCAGCTGAGCGCTTGCACAATAAGATTTCTTTCCACAGGATGTAAATGGATTAGCCTTTTTTTGTAAGAATCCAAACATCAACAGGATGTTTTAAGCTCCACAAATAAATGTTTGATCCAGAACCGAACGTATTCAGAGGAGCTTTCATTCTCACCATCCATCAAAGTCAAGCCCCTGTGAGAATCGCAGCAACAGACGAGTGGCTGCACTAAGTCCTCCGCTTGTGAGTGACTTTATTGGAACAGACGCGACGTTTTGATTTATTTCTGGAGACAAATATGTAAATATTTTGGACTTTTTCATCTTTATTATCAGAGATATCGATTTCTTGTCTGCCTTTGCATTTTCCATTAGACTTGAGCACAACCTTTGTGTTTGGCCCAGAGGATAAATATGTCGTGAGCTTTGTTTTGGAGGCCTCCAAAGTTGCGTAAAGAGAGCGTGGTTTTCATGTGCACTGGAATTCGTCTTGCACATTGTTTTCTGTTTTCCCTCTTCAGTTCTGGGTCATGATGGATGAGTACGCAGCTGTGCGTGGTCTTATCACAGTGTCATGTTTATCTGTGTACTGTTTATTGTTGTTTGATGCTTAATACTATGAACATATTGACACTTTTTGCTACTGTTTCCTCTTCTTTCTCTCTCGTGGCAGTTGAGGAAATTCCAGGCCCGGTGAGTTTTCCCTCCCTGTCAGCATCTTGGCACATGACTTTGAAATGTTTATCTTAGAGCAACGTGCTCTAACTTTCTCAGTTGGAGGTTTTGTTATGATTATACAACTTGTTGAGAAGACATTTTGCTGAATACACTCACCTAATTAGCATTTTGCTTGTTTTCCAGCCAGATGTTGTGACTGAGTCGCCATTGAAATATCCAGGTACAGTATTTCTCCTGGTTTTTCATGCACAGATAACAAAACACTACTTGCTCCGCCTCAACAGAGTTGTCATGTTTTTAATGCCCATTGTGGTTTGACAGTGGTGGCAGCCTCAGTCCCTGTCTGCTTTACCCTCATGCCAGTAAAAACAGTAAAGTAAAGTAAAGAGTAAAGTTTGAACTCTGGCTACATTCAATGAATCTGCATGATTTATTTTGATTATTTTGTGGTTTTAATCTGGAAAATAAACCATTATTTTTATGCAGCTGCCCAGTGGTGACAGCTAGGGTGGGAAAAGAGGCCGTGTGTGTGTGTGTGTGTGTGTGTGTGTGTGTGTGTGTGTGTGTGTGTGTGTGTGTGTGTGTGTGCGTTTGTCTGCGTGCGTGCGTGCGTGCGTGCGTGCGTGCGTGCGTGCGTGGGGATGATCATTCTGTGAGACTGCATTGGCAGTGTCTCGTATTCACACTCACGTAATTTCTCCTCAGAGACGTCTCCGGAATTCTCTTTAATCAAACCAGGTTCAAAGGAAACCAGCCAAACACATTTAGCAACAGGTAAAACCTACATGTAGCGTACATGAACTGGCTTTGAATACAAATTTAAAAGCACAAGGTGATGACGCTCGCAGTCATCCAGGCAAAGAGCAACATGCGGCTGAACTCTTCATACTTTGCGCTCTCTGTCAGATACTGGCAGACAGCAGCTCCTCTCCTGAGGCATTTTTGCAGGCTTACCCCAGGTTAAGCTGGGGAGAGCATACTTACTCTGTGTTTTTATGTGAGCCCTGATCTTCAAGCCAAGTTGGATTGTTCTGCAGATGCTGTGCTGCACCAAGGGTGAACAGCGAGAAACCAAAATATGAGTTCAGTGTGTGCCTCTAAAAGGGGGAGCTGTTCTGAAAGAACGGCGTCCAAATGTAGGACGAGTGGAAGAAAGGGTGAAAGTGGGGTTGTTAAGGAAGTAAGGGGACTTTAAAAGATGTAAAGTAGCTTTTACTGTATCTGGGGAAGAACAGGACAACCTGCTGGAACACTACAGCACTGCACAACTGCTTTTTTCTGCAGCAGTCTGTCAGTTGTTGGGTTTTATTAATGACTGGACGCATCTCTTTGGCTTTTCAGGTAATGAGAAGTGTTCAACCACTCCAACAATATGTGGCCCTGGGAGATGCATTCCTGTGCAGAGCGGCTACACCTGTCAATGCGAGCAAGGCTTCAAACTCAGTGCACTCCAGACCAACTGCATTGGTAAGAAACGGGGGAGAGAGAGTCACAAATGCTCCCACGTTGACACTAGAGGCCCCAGTGGCTCTGTCTATCATCATCTCAGGGCAAACATTGCACAGCACAGAAGTTTTGGTACAGGGAGCCAAAAGGAAAGAGATCCCTTTGTTTATGCTGACCCACGATGCCTGACAACAGCGCAGCACAGGCCGTCCAAAGAGCTGCCACGCTGTGTGATCCCTTACCTCCTCATGAAAGCCTTGGCTGCAGCCTCTGCTTCACTCCACTGGGCCCGGGCCCATCACTGACTGTGAAGCCTCTCTAGCAGAGTCCAAGTCCACGCTCGGAAAGTGTACACGAGGTGCTGTTGTAATGGAACTGATATTTAACGTTTTCTGCTCTTCACAGATGTGAATGAATGTGCCGACGAGCCTTGTGGAGGGAAGGGCCGCTGCATAAACTCGTACGGCTCCTACGCTTGCCAGTGTCACAGCGGCTACAGTCAGGTGATCACCCAGAACAGGAAGTTCTGTCAAGGTGAGACCCAGTCGCAGTCAGATCAGGAGATAAAGCTGCAGGATGCTGTTTGCTTCCTAACTCACACACCGTTCATGTCTGTCAGCGATGGTCTATTAAAAAGCATCCTGGCCTCGTTTATTCTGTGGAACACAATAGTCACTTTCTTTCACCGTCCCTTTGCTTTTCCTCTCAACTGGCAGACATTAACGAGTGCAGCATGCCCAACAAGTGCCAGAACGGCAAATGTGTCAACACAGAAGGATCTTACACCTGTGAATGCGACGGCGGCTACGCCAAGTCCAGAGGAGGCGTGTGTGAAGGTGACGCGCACAGTCACACGCATCTACACACAGTCTGAGCCCCAGTCTTAAGTCAGACCTGAAGTATTTAGTGCAGCCATAAATTTATCAGCTTCTGCTACGATCAGTCTGTGGCAACAGATTTATGTATTATGCACATTGTTTTATTACCCAATACAAATAATTATTTTCTCATTGAGTAGACGTGGATGAGTGCAGAGACCCCAGCTCCTGCTCCAGCGGCGTCTGTGTCAACACTCTGGGCTCCTTCCAGTGCCAGGCGTGCGGCCCAGGGTTCAGGCCTGTGGCTGACAGATGTGTGGGTAAGGCAACCCCATCACAGCAGCGTCCCGAGCCCCGAGGGTGCTTTCCCGACCGCTGCGTGGAAACCAGCTGGGTTTCCCTCTGACAGCGCGTACGCCTCTGAACAGGTGACGCTTGCGTCGACAGAGTCGCTGCTCCTGCTTGGCGTCACCAGAAATAACCCCGGTGACACGGCTCGTAAAGGCGCCCTGGCAGCCTGTGATGCAGAACAGCTCACCCAATAGCACAGCCTGAGGTTTAACTGCATCGCACGCCTTTGTGAAAGTCACATTTCGGCCGCTGGTGCTGTGCTAAAATTAATAAGTTGTTTTTCAATGCTTAAAAGACTTTATATTGGATATTTTATGTTGTGTGTGGACCACTACTGGGAACACATAACAGCCCAAAACCACAGTGATGATGACTATGCTGCCTGGGCTCAGCAGAACCCTCCACCCTCTCTTCAGCCAAAGTGATATATAAGCTCCTCCACCCAGCTGCCTCCGCATCGCCCCATAGCCTTTAAACACATTTACTCTGTTATGGCTAATCTTTCGATATCACTAGCCCCTGTAAAAACATTGTTTATAATTCTTCAATTTGGGAGAGTCCAAATATTTTCTCTTGGCCACAGCCTTGAACAAACATCGTATTATTGTTGGAGAGCTCTGGCCACTGTTCCGTGTGGCGCAGCAGAGGCCAGCGAGCCTTTATTACCTCTGCTGAGCCACATGTAGGTGTGAGGACCGACCAGGACGTAAGATGATCCAGTCGCGCGTACAGATTCCCTCACTGCTTGTCATGGTCCAGACTCTCATCACCTCCCACAGCTGATGCATGTTAACATCCTGTTGCATAACAGGACTCTTTATGACCTTACACCTTTAGAAACCCATGTGATGCGGGTTCCAGGGAAAGCACTGCTGCAGCTACTATGCTTCACTCACATATGTGGAGTATAAAATACAGCCTGGAGAGGTCGATGGACGGCTCTGAAGGCAGCGCTGCAGTAGTGCAGTCCATGCTTCTGTGCGAGTCGCATGAACCGGGCAGTATTTACTTCGCTCAATTGACGGTAGCTCAGTAGTTTGGGCTCAATTGGCCGAATCGTGGATAAGCCCAATTACTGGCGTGATAGAGAAAACAGCCCCGTTCCCTTGTCAGGGCTTATCACGATGGCCGGAGGGAAAAAAAGCACTGGACCACACTGACAGACGTCTGGCAGCGCCCACGTCTGGGCCAACAAAAGCCGCTCTGTGATCCCACCGCGAGCATGCTGTCGTCTGATGCCTCCGTCCAGCTCCTTTGCAGACAAATACTTGTGCTTCCTCATTCAATCCTCTCTACTTTAGACTCACATTAGCAGAAATGACTTGCTTCCTCTTCCCACATGAAATGAAACCTGAAAAACGTGCCATTGTTAACACATGGTAAATTCCACTATAAAACATTATTTCTGCATGAGGTTTTCCACTAATATAATTTCAGGGTCAACTGTTGTGACTCATGAAGTGGAAAAGACAGCTATTTCTGAATATAGAAGGCCTTCATGAATGGGATTTGGGTCTGTTTCTGCACTAATTACATTATGATTGTTTCCGCTTTAGTTGCTTATCCAGCCCTTATTTTGTACACAGGTCTGTTTCCTGACTTTCTGTGTCCTAATCGCGTTTCCTGCTGCAGTGTTTACGCGGCTCATCGGCTTTGATTCACCCACATCATAAAATCTCTTCCGTCCCCAGATGTCAATGAGTGCTTGAACCAAACGGTGTGCGGCCGAGGCCGATGTGTCAACGCCGAAGGCTCCTATAGGTGCAACTGTTTTCAAGGGTACAGACTCTCACCAGACAACATTTGCCAAGGTAAATGTCTGCTGTGGTGCCGGCCTTTGTCAAAGCAGCATCTTTGAGCTCAGGTTTCCACCTTCGACAGAGGCCTCATTGGCGCGACTGGAGCTTTTGAAGACTACAAAGAGTGAGAAGCTGTCTGATTCTCCCCGTTTCCCTTTCTGTATCTTCTTTCCAGATGTGGATGAATGTGTGCTCCAGGGAGTTTGCCTCCACGGCCGTTGTGTCAATCTCGACGGCACTCACAAATGCACTTGTAACCACGGTTACCGAGTCACCTCAGACAGCAAAGCTTGTGAAGGTCTGCAAAGGATTATGTGGAGCTGTTGGGCGTAACTCGGGGCTGCATACTTGCGCTCGTGGAGCTCTCCTGACAGCAGCATAATGTCTGTAAATTATTTCTTTTTCTTAGATGTCAATGAGTGCGCAACTGGTAATGCTTGCCCTGCGGGAATTTGCATCAACACACCAGGCTCCTACCTTTGCCAGAACTGCAGGCCTGGATTTAGGCCATCTGCTGATGGACTCAGATGCGAAGGTATGAGGCTTTCTCTCTAATCCTAAACCGCTGAACTACAGTTTTCAACAAACACTGGTTAATGCGGGGCCTTGTGTGCACACTTGTGTTTTCGTGTGTGTCCGTCCAGATGTGGATGAGTGTTCTCAAGGTGATTTGTGTCTCGGTGGGGTATGTGCTAATACGGAGGGATCCTACACATGCACCAAGTGTAAGGCTGGATACAGAGTCTCTCAGCACCGGCAGAGGTGTGAAGGTAAAAGCATTTAGTGTGAAAAAGGCATCTGGACACTACTGGTTCTTTACTATCCAGTCTTACTTTCTTCATCTGGTTGTGTATTTCTCAGATATTGATGAGTGCCAGTCTCTGTTCACCTGCGCCAACGGGATCTGTCTGAACTCAGAAGGCTCCTACACCTGTGAGAACTGCCCTACAGGATACAGAGTGTCATACAACGGGGAGCTGTGTGAAGGTCGGTTTATGCTGAGGCCAATCTCTTGTTTCCAGCTGTGGTGGCTTTCGTTCCCGCAGTGAATCTTTCGTCAATGTCGTTTCACAGACGTCGACGAGTGTGCGCTGCCCACTACGTGCCCTCGGGGAACGTGTACAAACACAGAGGGCTCCTTCACGTGCGTCACCTGTCAGCCGGGCTTCACAGTTTCGGAGGACGGACGACAGTGTGATGGTGCGAGTTTTGTCTCTCACCTTCTCTTCAAGCAGTTAAAGGAAGGATGTAGCTCCTTCCAGCTGGGGCGTGTTGTGTGTAAACATCAGGTGTGACAGCTTGGACAAGAAGCCCTTTCATTTGAACTACGAGTCCCACCACAATTATTCTAGACATCACATCATAGCTGGATCGCAGACCCCTCCGCCTCTGACATCGCTCATTTAAACTCTGCTCAACCCAATGAGACATCAGTCCACAAATAGAACAGGATGATGTCACGCTAACGTCCTGCAGATAGCTCGGCTGCAGAGATAGAGGTGTCGACGCTGTAATTCCTTGTTCCAGTGATTGCTGCTCTGACTGATTGCACCTGGCAGGCTTTGTTTGTTTGAAGCCAGAGATGCTAATCTCCTCTACGTGTTCACGTGCGTGTGTCCAGATGTGGACGAGTGCTCGGTGCCGAACGTGTGCCCAGGCCAGCTGTGCCTGAACGCCCTGGGATCTTACACCTGCAGGAGCTGCGGCGCTGGCCTGCGGCTGGCTGAGGATGGATACGGCTGTGAAGGTGAACCTACCTCTACATGTACCTACTGTATAGTGACAGGCTATAGGTAAAAATATAGAGTTGCAAAATCTTATAATACTCAGTAATTTGTCGTGACATGATTTATGAGATCAATGTGGTGAAGTGGCTGCTTGGACAAATTCATGGAGGTTAAATGTGTCATGACTTCATGGGAAGGAGAAAAGGAGCGAGTGATTTAAATAGAGTGAAACATTTCCTCCGTTAGTCATATATACTGCGGAGTGTTTTTGAATTAAAGTGTAGATCTAATCTGAGAGGAAGATCTCACATTCGTATGTATCTTTGTGCTGGGAAACATTTTTCACAAAACCTGCCCCAGTCCAAGGCGGCTCTGATGGCCTTTTAATGGACGGCTCTGATGCCATGGAAAATATTAAAGGCTTATTTTGAAATGAAGTAAGACGCTCCCCTGCCCACCATGCACTGCATCAAACTCGCCCTGCTCAACTTGTTCTGTTGTTCTGGAGCCGTGTGTGTCGTTTAACAATGGCCCTGACTATTTCCTCTGCTCTGTTTGCCAGACACACCGTCTGTAGAGGAACTCACTTATCAGCCAGCGAATGTTTGTAGATAATAGTTACATGCCACCTGTAATAGCTTGCTGTTTAGGATTCCATACTTATCTTTCCACTCTTTCTAATAAAACACTGTCAGTGCCGTCTCATTAGGAGCGCTTAACTCACTGTATGATAGCTGCTGCAGGCAGAGGGGTGACCCCCCACGGGGCCCTTTGCTTAAGATCACAACCTGTAGCTAACATTTGTCCTGCCTCCCTAGACGTGGACGAGTGCCAGACCCCAGGTGTGTGTCCCATGGGTGTGTGCACAAACACAGAGGGCTCCTTCTCCTGCATGGCCTGTGACCCAGGCTTCACTGTGGCCCCCAATGGACTGTCATGTGATGGTACAGTACAGCGGATCATTGCATTCATTTTGTTCATGCAGTGCGACCTTCCAGCTGGTCTCATCCTGACGGCATCCGTGTGTGTCAGTACAGATGTGAATGAATGTGAGGACCCCGGCCTGTGTCTGGGAGGACGGTGCACCAACACCATGGGTTCCTATAGCTGTGCCTGCTCCGCTGGTCAGGAACTGGTTGATGGGACATCTTGCAGAGGTTCACACACTCACACTGTCGATCCCCTAACACATAGCATATACTATTAGTGGTTTGGCGTCTCCCGCTGCTCACCTCGTGTGTGTATTTTTGTGAATGTGTGTGTGTCAGATGTCAATGAGTGTTTAACCGTTGTGGGAATCTGTGGAGAAGGAGACTGTCTGAACACTGAGGGCTCCTACTTGTGTGTCTGCCCTGATGGATATACCGCCATCGATGAAAGAACTGGCTGCCAAGGTACAGTAACAGAAATGGGAACTTATTTTTAGATCGCTTCATGGGCCTCGTGTAACTGAGTGAGGCAGAGTCAACATAGGGGCAATTTAGTAATCATGTAACAGGCACTAATAGTTTCTACCGGCTATTTCTTTACATGTGTATACAAGCTGATCAAGAGTGTCCTGATTATACGGCCGTGTGTTGAGTGCAGGTCACGGCTGCTCAGGCCTGCCTTTCTGTGTAATGGGCCATGGTCTTGTGAACTGTCTCAGTTCTCTCGCTCTTGGCTCAGACATCGGTTTGATGTTATTCCAGCCGCACCCAGTGACCCACTGCTCATGGTGGTTGTGGTGAAAAATGAAGCCTGAGCATCAGCTAAGGAACTTTTCAGTAAATATATTCTCTGAAAATGTTCTCAGGTGTTTTTTTAGGTTCCTCGAGTGTCTTTAGTGTCATAATGTGAAGCACTGGGCCTCTACAAATGATCCTACAGGGGGCGAAGCTGACAGTAGAGGACTAGGGTCAGTCCTTGCACAGGAACAACTCGCTGAGACTTTGAGCGCATTAGACATTATCTACAAACTCCACGCAACCTGCCCAGTGTTCATCAGGTGATTTGGCTGCTCGCCACAATAAGCACTAGGCTGTAATTATCCTATACATCAGCAGCTGCCATAGGTTCTCTTCTAGTCCGCTATTGTGTGCACAGTACAGACACAATGAAAGCCAGACCTCCTTAATACGAGACTGCAGAGGGAGGCAAACAATGCATCAGCGTATGTGAGCTTATATGAATCAAAGAATGGAGGATGATGCCAGGCTTGACCTGACGAACACCACGTAGTCTCCAGGATGAAAGAGTGACAGTAGATTCAAAACTGCTGTGGTGCTAAAGCCTCGCTGTGCCCCGCGTTGTCCCAGGACCTGCCAAGTTATTTTGTAATGCTGCTATTATCCACCAATCTACTGCTAATCAAGCATGTACCATTTGTTATTAATTCTTACAAGTCAGAGGGAAAGGATCTTGGCCGGGAGCTGAGACAGCTTTTTTCCTTTCCAGCGTAGCAGAGCATCACAGGCTCCAAACGGTCAATGCGTCTTGTGTTCAGACAAGTGCATGATTACAAATCGTTTTTATGATAAGGTAATTTGCAAAAGTGCTGTAAGTACCACCTATTAAGAGTTTTGTGTGTAAAAGCATAATGAAAAATCATCCGACCGTGTCTTAGTCTCAGATAAACAGCACGAGTTTTGGACAGAGCCACTATTTTTTTAACAAGTGATGGACCAAAAAGACAAAACAAGAACGATACTAAGCACCTCCTCTTTTTTCCATAGGGTTTATTATGTAAGTTGCAGGTGTTTCTAAATATCTATATTGGCATTGAAAAAGCCCAGGACCTGTTCTTCAGAAACACAGCATGTTAAATGGTAAAGTTCAGGAGAAGACTGAACAAGTGTGGTTTGTGTGGAAGAGTTGCCAGGAGGAAAGGAACATGACAGCATGACTGAGATTCATTAGACTGCATCTGAGCAAACCGCTAGACGCAGCAAAGTAGAGTTGATTGGCCACGATCAGCAAAAAGCAAACAGCAGAACAGGCCCACACCTACTGTGGCTGATGAACGGGGCCTAGTCTGCACCCACAGCTCCACTTCAAGTTCTGTGATGGGACCATGACAGAGCAATGATGAAGATAGAGGGCGTTTGGCTTTAATTCCTAATATTGAACACACACTGTAACAAATCTGGGCAGTTCTTTGTCCTTTGACCTTTGACCTCTCTTCTATAGACGTGGATGAATGCAGCAAAGACAACGTGTGTGTCCACGGTCAGTGTCTCAACACCGATGGCTCCTTCTTGTGCTTGTGTGAGGCTGGCTTCAAGTTCAACGCGGACGCAGCGGACTGTGAAGGTGAGGTCATGGTGGTCACTGACCCTGACTCTGCCCTGAAGCCCCTACACGTCACACGCTACCTTTAGCCTCGTGCAGAATGGTTGACTGTCCATAGCCAGCAGCGCTAGGCTGAGGGAAAGTGCCCAAAGCTGGTTTCAAAGGTTGCCTGCATGTGGCAGGAGCCTGAACTCCTCCGCTGAGGGAGGCATGAATGACCCTTTTGTAAGCCGGAGGTGTTTCTCCCTCTGGAACGTCTTCCCTTAGCTCTCTTCACAAGTTCTTTGGTTGCTGTGATAATATTGTTCTTGGCCACTTGTGTTGCCTGCTGCGTTTACTGAGGACAGCTACACCGCAGGCCCCCTGGCCAACTCCTGCTGCACAGGCATTAAACTGGGAGGGGAGAGCAGAGAAGGGAGCTGCAAACAGCACATACGTGCTGGTGTTCACAGTAATTGCACACAAGGCTGCACTTCTGCCTCGTCATTGAAGCGTGTTTTACTCTGTTTCACAGACCAGGATGAGTGCGAGGAGTTTGGCAGCTCGGTGTGTGGAACCTGGCAATGCATGAACACCATCGGCTCCTACCAGTGCTCCACGGGCTGCCGTCCTGGGGCTCCAGACTGTGGTAAGTGGTTGGGGTGCTAACTGCAGAGAGAAGCTGACAAAGAGTGAGTGTGCTCTCAGACGGTGTCTCATCTGAGCTGTAGTTACAGGGCAGATTATAACCTCAAATGAACCCAGCGCCCGCGTGCTGGACTCTCCCTTTGTGTTCTGATAGCGATATCTGCTTGGCACGCTGATACAAAGAGGCTGATGTGAACTGAGAGCTATCAAGTACTCAAGGTCCTCTCACACAAGATGCCATAAAGGGAGACGGGCAGAAGCGGCCTCTGAAATTGAGGCACTTTTGAAAGAGTAGTGCAGAGTCATGTGCTCTGAGCGCGAGGCCCGCAGCCAAGAGTCTCATCCTAGTGGCCACTGAGCCACAGCAGTGGAGCAGCTGGCAGACACAAGGTGCAACCTGATCGCTGCTGGGAGTGTGATGCTGGCTAGGTCTGTAGCTCTTTGTGCCTCCGGTCCTGGTTCGGCTCCGATGTGTTTACTGGCAGGACCAGACACCTCGGGCTCGGCCCATTAATGTTGCACAACTATTTGAGTTGATTTTTAGTGCAGCATCTTTGTCTGTGAAGGACCATAAAACAAGCAGTCATGTTTATGAGGACTCTGAGAGGCAAAAACAAAAGGCCAAATCATTTCCTAATATTCAGACCGGATCCAAACCGTCAGCAGACAGTGAGAGGCTGCGATGGGAGAGCGCACTGAGCGCATCAGATCGGAATGATGTGTGGGACGGCCGACGGAAGCTGTGGGTGACTGTGTGTGCATGTGGTTCACTGATGGAGCTTTAGCGGTTGTAGCGATGCAGCCTCGCTCTCATGAGGGCGATGCCTCCTCCACCACCCTGGTCCTGACCTTTGCAGGCTTCACTGTTGTTCAGTAAATACAGGCCAGTAGCTCAGTTCAGCGCTGACTCTCCAGAAGCTTTACACTAACACAGTAGTGGCTTGTTTCGCCTCCTGATGGGAAGCCGTGGGAGACTCTGCCGTCACCATAATAAAAGTGCAGGGAGGCAGCTCCATTGCTCTGGGGCTTTTTTGTCTGCTTGTAAAAAAGCATCAGATATTAAAAAAGAAGGCCAGACGCTGTAATTTGCTGTTTCTGTGAGGGGCGTCGCTGTGTTTTTACTCGCCAGCCTTCGGAGGGGCCGCCGTCGCCTCCGGCTCGGCTTTGCAGCTCGTTTAGATTTAGAGGCTATGGTAGCGAAGGGAAAACCGTGCGTCAGCCGCAACGTGTTATGAGGCGAAGAGAACGATGCTGTTCTCAGAACACATCATGGCTGCGTGTGCTGATGCAACGACCAGGTCTTAACTCACCATCACGCTCATGAACGCCTTTAATCGGGCCTTGTCTTCAATAAGATCTGCTCCAGGGGGGAAACTGACTATTAATACCAACCTGCCTCCCAGTAAATGTATAGAACCATGAGACTTTACTGTGTGTCATATGTCTGTGTTCGTCTGAGCCTCATGTGGTTGTGAAGATTATAGTTTTACATAGTAAACAGATGATATGAAACATTTTTCTATCACAGTGAACGTGATGTAAATGATGTCACAGTCATGTGAAGTGACCTTGTGTGTGTGTGTGTGTGTGTGTGTGTGTGTGTGTGTGTGTGTGTGTGTGTGTGTGTGTGTGTGTGTGTGTGTGTGTGTGTGTGAGAGTCCTTCACATCAACACACTGTTCTCAGGCAGTTAACTGCGCCGCATGCGTCCTGGATTGAAACATGGAAATAAAACGTTCGTTATCTTCTTTTGGACTCTTCATCTTTTTCCACAGCTCGTTATGACTGTGATTAGCTCACTGGCTCTGCTCGTGTTCTGAATGTTTGGTCGGGTAACGCTGCCACTCAAACACTAACAGATGTCAGGTAAATAGAGAAATAAAATGCTGCTCTCATTCCTCCCAAAATTATGATTGCATCTCATCACATGCAGTTTGCAACAGATTTTGTTCTATGTTTCACATAAATAAAATCTGCCTGCAGACAATGATTCTTTTCTATGTTATTGTGTTATTTGTGGAGCCTTCCAGCGTCTTCGTCACTTTTTCTAACTCCACTTACCGCTGGCGTTTGATACTGAGCTATGGCCTCCTCTTCTCTCCTTCGCTTCTGTGGCATCTCACTATTTCTGCTGCAAAATGCAAATCCGCCGTGTAGGCGCTTCTCAGTATGCGTCCGTTCATTCTTCCTCATCTTGCAGCCATTTGAACCCACAAGTCTATTCTAGCAATTCTGATCCCTTTCAGCATTTCCTGCGAAAGGTTTCACAAACGACAAAGACAATTTTGTCCGTATAGATTTATTACCTTGTGGGAGGAGCCCCTGTCTCTGACCCCATAGGCATGTGTGAGAAGTGGCCAAGTCCAGGAACACTAACAGAGGAGTGGTCCCAGTCAGCCTGAGAACGCTGCCGTCGGTGTCAGAGGGGAAGAAGGCGCTGAGTTCAAGTCAGGGGGTTTCACTTATTATTTTTAGTGCAGTTTCTGTGTGTTGGCCTTTGGACAGGCTGAGGACGTGCCCAGCGTGCACCAGCGGCTCCAGCTGGACGTTCAGCATCGTCGGACAGACCGAAGTTGTTGACGGTGTTATTCCATTTGTCTTGAAATACATCTTTGTTTTTTTAGAACATGTAATAAATCCAGAGGAGTCGCAATCAGTCATGTTAACTTGAATCAGTCATGATTTTTATAAAACTACAAAAATAAATTGTTGTTGTAATAAAACAGATGTTTTCTCTCACTTCATCATAAAACTGTAACGTTGACGTTTCCGCCTTGTCTCACAATGATCCTGACTCAACTGAACAGATGCAGTGTGAGAGCACTTATTTCTGACTGAGACTGAAGTGTGATCATTAAACTCTGGGCTTGTGTTTCATCCAATTAACATCTGACTTTACCTCCAATTAGAACGTCCTCTGGCCTCTGACTTGTCTGTACAGCTCTCTGTCCTCGAGAAGCCAATCGTTACTAAAGTCTGTACGTGGGACATTGTCTTTACACATGGAGTGGTAGAAAAGCAGCCGTTCCATTACTTAGTCCAGCGTTAACAGCCTCGGCCGCGTCTCGCTCTCCACATACGCTGACGCGTCCATACATCAGCGTTCCTCCAGTGGTTTTATTAAAGCTGTTGTATGATTTATTGCAGTGCAAACAAGCGACTATTACAGGCTGTCACCTGCCAGATTCGGTTACAGAATGCACTTTTTGGACTGAAGTCAAGCCAGAATCACTTCATTGAGCCATTCTCATCTGCAGCTGATGTTTGCGCTGTTGCATTGACTACAATGGACGGCGGCTGGTGCCAGGACGCTGTCAGAAACGTCTCTCCCCAACTGCTTTTAGTGTGCGTGGGTGATGCAGAATGCTTGGGCTGTTCCCTCCTCCGTGTCTCTGCTGCCAGCGAGCCACAGCCGCAGCGTCACCTCATTAAACCCACCGGGCCGTCGCTCGGCAGAGATGCAGAGTCTCCAAAGCAGCAGCGTTGTAATGAATTGTGTGATGTGTACACTGTGTCTGAAGTGTTATGATGGCGGTGATTTCTGTTGTTATTGTGAGGCCTCGGTGGCAGTCGTGTTTGTTTTGGAAAAGCAGCGAACAGGCGGCGCGCGGCGCAGACGGACGGTGTAAATATTAACGCTGTGCTCACCTGTGTGTGTGTGTGTGTGTGTGTGTGTGTGCAGATATTGATGAGTGCGTCAATGAAACCATCTGTGGCCCCCACGGCTTCTGCGAGAACACGGACGGCTCCTTCCGCTGCCAGTGTGACCGGGGCTACACAAACCCGCCGGCAGAAAGCAGCAGATGCATCGGTGAGCAGCAGCGTCCACAGAAATGCTCCTCATCAAACCAAGCATGATCACATTCTGGTTTCTGACTGCGATCAAAGCCCAAAATAACAGTAACAGTAATGATTTGAGCCTGATATTGTCTCCAGCTTCATCACAGTGTTGCATCAGTAAGCAGCAAATCTGTAGCAATGTGAATGAACCTCTGTGCGGTGTTGAACCCGTCGTCTGTCCTGTCTTCCTCAGACGTGAATGAGTGCGAGATGAGCTTGGCGCTGTGCGGGGAGGCCCTGTGTGAGAACGTCGACGGCAGCTTCCTGTGCATCTGCCCCAACGACAATGAGGAATTTGATCCCATCACCAGCCAGTGCCGCTCCCTGGGTAATAGCGCCGGCGCTGCAGTGACTCACTGGACTTAATTCTCCGTCCCATCACTGGGAGACAGAGTTTCCCCTGATTTAATGGCCAGTCTCTCATTATCCAAACAACCGTGGTGATGAGGTGGACATAACATCTCCTAGAGGATCTTTTGACCTGACTCTTTCCATTAGTTTTAGAGGCTTAGGGTCATGCTCGGGTGAACTGCCCACTAAAAATGATATCAGCCTAATCCCTCTGATAGATGATGAAGTAAGTCGTCCAGTAGAACCCAAAGAACCCAAATTACATTCACCCGTTCTCCCAAGACAAACAAGAACAAGGTGTAGCTCTTGGCAATTAGTACTAAAGACACAGATGCTTAAATAAAAGGTTACGACTGTGCAATTTATTGCCGTTTTAGAATAACAGAGCTGTCGTGGAGTCATGGAAATGCCATCACACAATCAGATTGATCGGCGGCTTGTACATGGATCGGCTCTATTTACACTATTGAGCGCCGCACCCTCACCGGGATGTTTTTTCTCCTCACTAAACCCCAGCTATGCCTTTGTGTACCTTTTTGCCACATTCCTGTGTTTGCTTTTGACGTGTGTTAATCAATCATGTGAGAATGAATGGTGTGTTGACTCACATGCCAGTGTTTCCATTTGGTTAATCCAGCAGCTTAAGGGTGAAATGCCTGAGCCCATGGCTTTGGACGAGCGAGGGCTCAGCAGTGGCAGGCGAGGGTAACGTCCCTCCAGCTGGAGGCGTGTTACTGAGCAATGATGAGCTACTGGTCGAAATACATGCAATCCAAGACCCTGCCACCCCCATGGGGAGGTTCTGAGTGGACTGTGACCTCTGACCTTGTTTGTTTCACCCACAGCTGATATTCCTGTGAAACCTGCGGTCCGAGTCCCTCCGTCCACCGCCTCAGCCGAGGAGAGGAAGGAGTGCTACTACAACCTGAACGATGCCAACTTCTGCAACAACGTCCTGTCTGACAACACCACCAAGCAGGAGTGCTGCTGCACCGCAGGGGCGGGCTGGGGGGACAACTGTGAGATCCACGCCTGTCCCGTCCAAGGCCGAGGTGGGACAGAAGTCCAATCCCCTGCTGGTACTTGAGCTCCATGTTCCGTCCACTAATGGAAACTTTTGTCTGTTTCAGATGATTATAACCAGTTGTGTCCTCACGGCAGTGGGCTGTTACCGCTGCCTCACTCTGCCGCTCACAGTCTGGGAGAGCAGCGTCCTTACATAGGTGAGTCTGCCTACTGTACATACCGGGCTAATTGTCGTCCTGACGGCTGTTTACAAGACGCGTGATCGGCATTTCACACACGATGCCAGTGTTTTCACACAGAGTGTTGATGGTTTCTGTCTCACCGCTAAAGTGATGCCAAGATGTAAATCCCTCTCTTCCTTCAGATGCTAATGAGTGTGAGATGTTTGGACCAGACATTTGTAAGAATGGAAAGTGTTCCAATCTCTTTTCCACCTACACTTGCTACTGCCGCTCAGGCTTCTACTACGACAACATTAAACTCGAGTGTGTGGGTAAGAAACAAAATCTATTTATTTGCTGTAACAATGACAGATAGATGTTTTATAGCTTAACAGATTAGGATTGTTTTCAGGCTGTCTGCAGCACATGTTTTGACTTCTCCTCCAGACCACATTTTCCATAAACGGTGTTATTTTTAGTCTTCATTCAGATGTTGCACTCTGCAGCTCATTTAACCAGCTGCGTCACATCCTACACAAAAGTCTGATTCAGTCAGATGCAACGTAAAGGCTTCACATCTTCAAACCTTTTAACTTCACTGTGTTGAGTTCAGCTCAATCATAATTGGCTTCTTTCTTGACTTTCAGATTATGACGAGTGTGAATTTGGAAATACCTGCCAGGGCGGCGCGTGCGTGAACACCGCCGGGTCCTTCAACTGCTTCTGCAGCCCCCCCCTGGTCCTGGACAGCACACGCCGGAGCTGCATCAGCACCAACACCACAGAAGGTGGAGAAGCTCCCCTCAACCCCGTTATTGTAGCTCGTTAGTGTTCAGATTTGTGAGAAGGGAAACAGAAACAGTTTGGTACAAGCACCAGGCAGGCGTGCAGAGCAGCAGACTGTATGTGTGACGCTGGCTTTCTTAGGAATTTGGCGAAAAATGCCGTCTTTTGAGTCCAAAAGCCAGAAAAATATCATCCCATGAGATCCAGGATACCTGTTCCTTTAATCCTTGTTTTCCCTTTGCTACAAACTCTAGAGACCGATAACGACGTGCACATGGATATTTGCTGGCAGCAGCTGGAGGGAGACAACATGTGTTCGGACCCGATTCAGGGCCGCAGGACCACATACACCGAGTGTTGCTGCCTCTACGGCTTGGCGTGGAGCGGACAGTGTGCCTTCTGTCCCAGAAGAGACTCCGGTGAGAAACAGGATCCGCAATACGCTGTTTGGTAATTGAATAAAGACAGAAAGCCCAACTGTGTCATGTGTCCAGAGGACTACGCCATCATGTGCAACCTGCCCCAGAGAGGAGGCTCAGACAGCCTGCGAGGGCGGCCGGGGTACGAGTACGGCGTTGACGGGCCCGAGGACCCCGCTGAGCCCTTTGTGCCTCTGTACTGGGACAGTTACGGCGTTCCCGACAGCGTCCCGCTCTTCAACGACTACGGCGTCCAGCAGCCGCCCGCCCGCGTTCCCGTCCCACGGCCGCGGGAGCACCAGCCCCAAGCGGTGGACGGTGGGTTCCTGCACTGCTACAGCGCATTATCTGCTCCAATGCTTCGACTGTAACCAGGCGTGTTTGTCCCGGTCCAATCAGAGCGCTACGACAGCTTTGAGGGGCTCCAAGCGGAGGAATGTGGGATCCTGAACGGCTGTGAAAACGGCCGCTGCGTCCGCGTGCGCGAAGGCTACACGTGCGACTGCTTCGACGGGTATGAGCTGGACCTGGGGAAGATGGCCTGCATAGGTGGGTGCTCGCCTCGGCTCCTGCTGCTTCACCCACACGCAGCAGATGGTGCTCTACATGCAGGAGGCTTTAAAAACCAATCAAACATCTTGATATTGGATCCTGAAGTCCAGACTTCACTGCATCCCATTAGGTTTAATCCTTTTGGAGCCACGTCTTGGATTAATTTCAGTGTAGGAACTCCTCCTGCTCTATGTCCTAAGGCTCAAGGAAAAGCTTTTTAACAACTTTGCATTGAGTTATGTTTTATGGGACGATAATGAAAGTGGGGTTGTGCTGAAAACCTTTGTGTGTTACCCTTTGCTCTGAAATTCTCTGGTTGGACACTGCCAAGAGTTAGAAGGCCTTGAGTCACAGCCAGTTGGTGTATTACACGATATAGTATATCTTTTAAGTGTACAGTGCTTGTTTTGTAAGACAGTCAGAGAGTCTTGTTGTAATAAAATCCTATGATTACAATATTCTGTGTGCGTACAAGCTTATCGGCCTCAAGGCCAGTCCTTCTTCCAAAGAGACCGCTTTAATTCTGACACTGTGGAAACATGTGGGAGCTGCTCAACTCCTGCCATGTTTCCTTTTAGAAATCTCACCACTTCCCCAGTGAAATATGATGTAAACGTTAGAAACGTAATGCGAGATTGACGGCAACGAAAGGAAATACAGAAGTGACGATCAGACCTCCCACAAAGAAAAATCAAGGAGGGCAATGAAAAAAATCCGTGCAACGTTAATGTTATCACAGCATCAATGTTTAATTAAAGTTGGACACAAAGCAGCTTTGTCCATTTACAGAGCTTCTGAACCTCATCTTTACGCATTAGAGCCTGTGTGGTTTGATTTATAATAAATCTGCAGATTAATTGAATAATTGAAAGGTCAGATGAAGCAATAAGTTGAGACAAGCTCAGAACAAACTAGTACAGAACAAAACAGAGAAAGAAGAGGAGGGTGGAAGATGCTGAAAGAAGGAAAGTAAGAAAGCATTAAACATTCCAGCGTCCCACCTCTCATCACCAGATGTTCCAGCTGTGGGATCTCTGCTCTCTAATGCCTCGTGTCTCCTTCCACAGACATAAACGAGTGTGAGGACATCAGCGACAAGGTGCCTCTGTGTCAGAACGGCCTGTGCTCCAACACGGAGGGATCGTACAAGTGCACCTGCTCGCCGGGCTTCGTGGCGTCCGCACAGCCACACAAGTGCATCCCCGCCATCCCAGAATCTGGGCCCGGGCCGGCGGAGAACTGAGACGGTGACTGCTGGAGAGCTGCTTTTCATCCGCGCTCTCGGCCCTTGTCCCCGAGGGCCTGGCACTAAACCTCCAACTGCAACGCTGAAACGTCCCCTGGACGACGAGCATTTCGTTCCCCACTTATTTCATCTCAAACCTCCTCCCTGCGCAGCCACGGTCCTCGGGAAATGCAGATATGTATCCGGGAGGGCGTGTAATGCATCCGTGATCCACAGGAATCCAGAATGCTTGCAGCTGATTGGCTGCCGCCTCCTGCCTCCGGCTGGGATGGACCTGTTGGATAAAAGGACCATTTTCTAACGACTCCTGCGTTACGCCGAGGATCATGCACTGGGGACCGTCGCGCGTAACTCTCTAACAAATAGGCCTTTTAAATAGCATCGGGGACAGCATGACGGGCAAAGAAGGCGCCGTGCTGGCGGAAAGTTTACATCTGTCGGAGAAGCGCTCTGTGGGCGCGACCGGAGGGAGCCACAGCCTGCAGCCGAAGGGCGCCGCCACCCTCCCGCAGCCCAGGTGCACCGGCTTCGGCATCCAGGAGATACTGGGGCTCAACAAGGAGCCGTCCGCGGCCCCGGCGGCGCCGCTGGCCGCGCTGCCGCCCGGGGCGCACCTTCTGGCCGCCAGGTCCGTGCTGCGGCCCGCAGGCGTGGGCGGCTGCGTCGGGATGGGCTTCATTGGCCCTGGTGGAATTCCGTCGTTTTACAGCCAACCGGCGTTTTTGGAGACGGTGCTGTCGGACGCGCACGACGTGCACCTGCAGCCCCACAGCAGGTCCGTGGGGCCGCTGGACACCAGCCAGTCCGCGAGCTCAGGTGACGCAGACACGCTGTCGTTACGATAATCCTGTGTCACTGCAACAGTGCGTTCTTATTATGTGCACAGTACACGCGGACGAAGTGTATTATTATTATTATTGAATTAATCTGAATATAGATGCTCGTTTATTCTCCTTCATATTAACCTTCATATTGACCTTTTTAAATACAGACTCTGACGACTTGTCTTCAAGTGAACGAAAGCTCTCAAAGTCATCAGTAAATCAGAGCAAGAAACGCAAGAAAAGGCGCCACCGGTTAGTAAATAATTCTGGTTTCAGCTTCTTAAGACAAATTAAAATGATAAATTCACACAATTCTGCACAGAAGTGTCAACCAGTGAGTCCTGTACAGGACTGAATTTGTGATTATAATGTATTAGTGGACTGGATGTTCTTCTCATATTGATGCCTTATTATTAGTTATAATATGTTACAGATTGTTTTTACCCTTTTCTGCCTTCTGGTCCAGACAGTTTTAAGTGGTTCCGCTTCTTTTTGCTTTATTTTTATTTTAATAAGTACAATAAGAATTGATATTTAAATCCAGCTACCGGCTGTTATGCTGGCGAACATTTTTCTTTGTATCCAGACATAGTTTTTTAATTTTAACGACTATTTTCATTTTAAAAATGATTCACGATTATGTGCCTAACGTGGTCAGATTTTTAAAATACAAACGTGTGTCCACAGGACGATATTTACCTCTTATCAGCTGGAGGAGCTGGAAAAGGCCTTTAATGAAGCGCACTACCCGGATGTTTATGCTCGAGAGATGTTGGCCATGAAAACAGTGGTTTCCCGACACACAGAAACAAACACATGCTCACTAAGACACACACTCCCACTCCCACTGGGCACGGAGCCTATTTATAGCCCCTCACACAGGGTCAAGAGGACCAGAAATTGTGCAGTGAATGTATTATTACGTGGGATTTACGTTCACCAGACATCCATTTGCCTGAAAGGGATTTTGTGGACTGATGTTTTTTCAGTAACCCCGGGCAACGATATTTAGAAATATTTTCCACTTGATTGTCTCTAATTTGTTGTTGTGTTATTTATTTTACGTACATGACGGGCCTCTGCAGACTGAGAAAGCAGTGCATACTCCGTTCATATTGTTTGTTTTTTGTGGACTTTTCTTACAGCAATTTGATTCAGAGACAGTGTGGGAATGGAAAGAAATTCACATTCAGCCACTTAAACCGTTAATAACACGTCACTCAGTCATTATAATTAACTGTCACGTGTAACTAAGTGGATATTTCCCACAGCCAGCATAGTTAAATATGAATGTGGACTGACTGATGATTTACCTAACGTTAAAGGTACATAGGACCTAAGTCACTGCAGCGGGCGTCGTGCTGTAGGAGCAGCTGGACCCGAACGCTGACCCTGACGTCTTGGCTCGTTTCAAACATGCAGGTTCTGGTCTAACTTATGAAAATGTGGCAAATTGGACATTACAACTGCTTACAGTGAAAGATTTGGTTTTATGTTACGGTGTTGTTCATCCCACTGCGGGGGACTGGGATCCCAGCTCACGCATCATTCCCACGTGTGCGTCTCAGTGCGTGTAAAGACTAATGCTTCGTTGGAAAGGTTTGGTAGATTTTGCACAGATCTAGTACTATGTATTATTTTTGTTACATATTCTCCTAATGCATTATAACAACCAATATTTTGTTTGACATAAGCATAAACTGTCTGTCATTATAGCTTTAGAGATTCATCCGTGTGTTCGTATGAGGAGC
Source organism: Betta splendens (assembly GCF_900634795.4). Classification (NCBI taxonomy): domain Eukaryota; kingdom Metazoa; phylum Chordata; class Actinopteri; order Anabantiformes; family Osphronemidae; genus Betta; species Betta splendens. The sequence goes on along the minus strand of NC_040900.2, from coordinate 2,224,076 downwards.
GTGGCTGACACTGTACCACTATACCCTGCCCTGTGGAGCAGACCATGAAATATATATTTTTGAAGTGCCAGCACTGTTCTAATGACAGACACTTTGTCTTTTCAAGTTCAGTACAAAGACAATGCTTTAGAAATGCAAATGCCACCCATGACTGGACAGTGATTATTTGGTTTTGTCTCTGTTGGATCCTTGTCATGAATGTATCACAAACAGCATCAGCTCGTCTGGGTTTAAATTTCTGTCCAACGCAGTCAGCTTAAAGTTTGATGATGGCGTTGTTTGTCCAATGAACTGAACATTTTAGGTTTAATTCCATTTTTAGACTATGACAGTTGGTGACTTATGCCCTAACTTGCATTCGTAACATATGTGTTTATATGTTTCCACTAAGAACCATTGTTTTGTTCATCATCTGATCTGGACCACAGCTCTAACATTAATCTATTTAAAGCAGCAAATAACTTGATGTAAATTATGGTTATTACAAATATCATGCTCATCCTTTTTCTTTACTTCTTGACTGTAATCACCATCAGTCATTGAAATAAAAATGTAAAACATTTCAGTGTCTTAACCATGTGTGTATTAAAACAAGAAAGAAACCGAGTCTGGTAGTTGTAGGATGTAATTTACCATCATTAATACTATCAGGTATGTTAATTCATCACAGAAAATATTTTAAAGAAAGCAAAGTTAATAAAACTGGCAAAAGCAAATTTTACTGTTACTATTCATTTATTATTTTACTGGAAAAATATTAAAATATTTCATAGCCAGCTCTTTGGGAGGATTTTAGCAAATAAATAGAAAGTAACAATGGAACGATGGCTCGCTAATTAAAGAGGTTTGTTATATAAAGTGTGTTTTCCCTCCAATTAAAAATTGCCTCTTTCTTTGCATATTTCATACTTTTTAGCACGTTATCCGCGGTTTGGAGTTGCTGATGGAGCATGGGCTTCATCCTGCACCTATAGCCTGATTGATTCGTATTAATACCATAACGGTTTACCTTGCACCTGTGAGCGCACGTGCCGCTCCTCATCCTTCACCTGCCCATCAGCTCTCTCAGCCTGAGCCGGTGTCGTGCCTGCGTGGAGGCCGCTGCTCCGTGTTAAAGGGGGCACGGGCTAAGTGAGCTACAGTAAATCGATCAGAGCTGCTCGCCTCCTGTCTGAACAAAGCGCGCTCTCCTCCGGTCCTCGCCAGGACAGATAATCTCTCATCAGGCGCAGTTGGATGTGAAACAATTTGTTCTCGGAGAAGGAGCCACTAACGACCTAATCAAGCTATCAAGGCGGAAGAAGATTGCAGTGTGACCTGGGCCATCCATCTGCCTGGGCGCCTTTTAATCTCGTTCTCATTACGGGCTGCAGTAGTGCCGCGAATAAATAATAAAAGGAAAGAAATAAATAAATAAGCCCGGAGCTGCTTCCATCCTAAATAAAATTAACACCCAATTTTCTCATTGAGTGTAATTAGTTAAATCAAACGAGCTCGCGAGGCTTCAGCTGCTCGAGAGGCGCAGGGAGTTCAAATGAAATAACTACATTGAATTTATTAGCACGGGTCAATAGCGCTGCTCCCCCGAGTCCCGGTAGTTTAATTTCCCGTGATATTTGCCCGCCTGTCCGCCATCGATTAGGCCTGAAATTAACTTATTTTTCAATCATCCCCGTCGCGCCCCAGGGTCGCAGCTTCCGCACGCACTCCTTTTGAGGGGCGGAGAAGCAATTTCTCGTAGAAAAGAGCTTCTTGTATGAAATAAGGGTTATCATCAGCATAACCATCTCAAAGGCCTTTGATAGTTTTCGCTTTAATGTGTCCACACGCGCCCCCCGCAGAGCCAGACGTGTCTAAGTGGAGGCTTTCAGTGCTGAGCTGAGCTCAATCACTGCGGACACGCGGCCGCGGAGCCTCGAGCGCTTGTTGGTCGTCGTCGAGTGAAGTGTGTGGATGCGTCAAAGCACGTGTGACGCCAGCGCTGGCGGCGGGAGATGAGCTCTGACAGCAGGCTGAGATCCTTCACACCTGTTGGCAGCAGGTTATGGGAAATCAATGGAGCGAATCAAAGTGGAGCAGCTGGTGCTGAGCTGAAGACATGCACGGAAGACATATTTAAGAGCGCTATTAAGATGAAGAAACACGATTTTCATGCACAAACAGGATAAATGACCTGATAAAGGCTTTTAGGCTCTTACGTTGTAATTAACCATTTAGCTGATAGTTAATAAATCATTTGACAATTGTTTTTCCACAGCAATACAACCAGGTAGGGACAATTAATCAGCCGTGGGGTTGCCAGGTTGTGAAAATCCCTCATCCTCATAAGGCAGCAGTAATGCATCTGGATCCTGGAGGGGTTTCACTGTTACATCTACAGTAATAACGTTTATAAGCCATAAACAAACAGAATCAGAATAGATTTGAACAGATAAATAAAGCATTAGTTGATAATTAATCAATCACCAATGAGGCCAAAAGCCAAATGGGATCATTGGTACCGTGCGACAGGTTGCCCTGAATTATTATTCCATGACAAGTAGCTCAAAGAACCCTCAGTCATGTGCTTGTGTCTGCTGTCACTCACATTATTGAGACTTATTCAATATGTTCTATAACAAATGTTATTAGGAGCATAAATCAAATCAGTTCCATCAGAACCATTGCAAGGTGAAGGCTAATTCAAACCAGTGTGAGTGATTAGTAACTGTGGGGTCGGTGCTGCTGCCGCAGGTGTGGTTCCAGAACCGCCGGGCCAAGTGGAGGAAGAGGGAGAAATGCTGGGGCCGCAGCACGGTGATGGCGGAGTACGGCCTGTACGGCGCCATGGTGAGGCACTCCATCCCGCTGCCGGAGTCCATCCTCAAGTCGGCCAAGGACGGCATCATGGAGTCCTGCGCCCCCTGGCTGCTCGGTGAGGCCGACCCCCGACCCCTGACCCCCGACCCCCGCTCAGCGCCGCTGCGGCCGTGAAGGTGCAGCGTGTGCGTCCGTCACGCGGCTCAGTGAAGCCTCATCATCCGTGATTGTTGTTAGTCTAAACTGGCTGAACAACACGACCCAGTCGTCCCCTCCCCTCCACATGTAGCATTATTCTTCAATCCAGCATTAAATTCTAAACCAGAACTATTTTTGCTTGCTGTTTTCAGTCCAAGATGGCACCAGACGCTATTCTAAATCTGAATGCCCGCAACTCTTTGCAGGGATGCACAAAAAGTCCATGGAGGCGCCGGCTCCCCCGCCCACGGGGAAGAGCGAAGCCCTGCAGCAGCCGAGCGCTCAGCGGGCAGAAGACGCGGACGCCGAGGACAGGAGGTCAGAGGTCAGCTCGGCCTTCTCTAAGGAGGAACTGAGGGAGAACAGCATCGCGGCGCTCAGGGCCAAGGCGCTGGAGCACAGCGCCAAGGTGCTCGGCACCGTTTCCCACGACCGAGCGCCGGAGGACAAACAGGAGAGACAGGCAGCGGAGGAGGAGGAGGAGAGCGAGGGGAGCGGCCCGTAGAGACCGGCCCGTAGAGACCGGCCCGTTCTCACCAGGACCCGCCCGCGCGCCTCCCAGCGCCGCTCACATCTGGCCTGCAGCTGGACGTCCTCCGGAGGAGCCCCGCCGGCCCCCGGCCTCCGGCGCCCGCGGCTGCACACAGGCTGCAAATGCACTTTTTCAGATTTACTTCCAAACATACAGTTTACATGACGTTTGTTGTTGCTTGTGCGTAGACGGAGCGAGTGAGCGTGTAAATACGTGTGTACATAGAGACAAGAGGAGGCGTTCTAACGCTTGAGCCTGGACCACGGGAGCAGCCAGGACCCCCCACCGACAGAGTCAGAGTCAGAGTCAGAGTCAGAGTCAGAGTCAGAGTCAGAGTCAGTGGGGTCTTATGCTACGCTGTGTATAAGGGATATATTAACCTCTCACTAAGGCACACTTTTAAAGCTGTTTCCTTGTAGATGTTTGTGTTTTCATTTGCAGTTGTAAAGTACAAAAATAGAAATCACTTTTATTGAACGTGGCTGTGGTCGTCTGTTTATTTCCACCTGCAGCAGGTGCAGCCGCTGGCTGACAGGAAGCCGGCCTCGCTGTCGCCGCGGCGACCTGCTGTCGCTGGATGCTCGGCTCGTCAGGAGGAATTCCCCGACCGCGTGCTCGGTTTAGTGGCCGTGTAATCCGTCGCAGCTGAGAGCCTTCAATTTGAGATTAAGCGAGGGGACCGGCGCTTTTGGGCCGGAGTGAAAGCGACCGCAGCCTGGTGTCACGTCGCTCATAGACGCTATTAGCAGCCCACACTCAAGCTACCTCATCCTCTTATCTAAACACTCAGCCAAAGTTAACAGCTCGATTTGTCGGCCATCTTCCTTCTCCCCGTCGGGGGCTGGAACTTTGTTTCGGGGCCAGTTGGACCCTTCGCCGTGTGGCTGCGCGTCTGCATTAGCTGGAATCCATATCACATTTTGCACATCCGCGCCTGCTAATGGGCTTCACCAAGACGTCGAACAATTGAGTTCCGTTCCAATTAAACAGAGAGCGATTTCAAAGGGCAGGGACGCTGATTATCACTGTGCTGCTGAATGGCTCCCAGACTGGAACCATAATGTTACTGGATGGGGAGAAGGCTGCTAATTACATTGTTGACAGAGACAAGTATACATGCAATAATTAATAATGGCAGGGAAATGGACTACAGAGTGTCAGGACAACAGGACACGTTGAGGTAGTGAACCTGGGAATAACAGGCGTCAGGTTGGGAAGAGGTTTGACCCATGAAGAATGAGAGGAATCT